>NC_084632.1:25716494-26016494 GCF_033978795.1 Nerophis ophidion | reverse complement strand
TTTTTTTACAGAATTTATTTTTACACTGTTTGCAAAGATAAAATTGAGTTTTTTTTATTCAATATAACAGTAAAACTGTCTACTAAATATGAAAGGTTTATAAACATAATTCCAAAACCAAACATGAAATATGTCTTAAAAAAAGCCTGTAGTATTGACTTTATGTGAGTTTTACCTAAAATAGGTATTTTGGAAAGGTTCACAAATACAAAAATTTGGTTTTACTGGCCTCACATTGGTCACACTCAATAAGACAGTTTTTGAACCATATCTCTAAAAATACACATGCAAAATTACAAAAAAATGTCTGAAGAAATGTATCTTTGTAAGTTTTACTGGAAAAAAAACATTTTGTAAGGTTTGCAAAAACAAAAAGTATATTTTTACTCAATTTGACAGTAATGTGCTTAGAATCCTGAGATAATGCGAAAAAAGCAATAAAAACGTATTCCAACATAATTCCTAATCCAAACGTGCAAAATGTCTAAAAATGCCCGTGATATTGAATACATGTGAGTTTTACTAGATACAGTTGATTTTCTATGGTTTGCAAATACAAAAATTAGGTTTTACTCAATATGACTGTATACTGTAACACTCAATATGACAGTTATTTAAACATAACTCCTACACCACACATGAAAAATGGCTAATAATGCCTGAAATAATGCATCTTTGGGAATTTTACTCGAAACGATTGCTTTTTTAAATCTTTGCAATGCAAAAAATAGTTGTTTTACTGAATATGACAATAATGTTCTTAAAATCCTGAGATAATGCGAAAAAAGCAATAAAAATGTTTTCAAACACAACTTTTAAACAACACATGGAAAACGGCTAATAATGCCTAGAGATGTGTATCTTTGTTAGTTGTAGCAAAACATTATCTTTTGTAGGGTTCACTGTAAAAATGCTTGTTATATTGAATAAATGTAAGTTTTACTAGATACAGTTGTTTTTCTATGGTTTGCAAATACAATTTTAGGTTTTACTCAATATGACTGTATACTGTAACACTCAATATGACAGTTATTTAAACATAACTCCTAAACCACACATGAAAAATGGCTTATAATGCCTGAAATAATGCATTTTTGGGAGTTTTACTAGGAACATATGCTTTTTTAAATTTTGCAAATGCAAAAAGTAGTTTTTTTCTCAATATGACTATAATGTTCTTAAAATCCTGAGATAATGCAAAAAGAGCAATAAAAATGTATTCTCTGGGTTGTACTTGTATAGCGCTTTTCTACCTTCAAGGTACTCAAAGCACTTTGACACTACTTCCACATTTACCCATTCACACACACATTTACACACTGATGAAGGGAGCTGCCATGCAAGGCGCTAACCAGCACCTATCAGGAGCAAGGGTGAAGTGTCTTGCTCAGGACACAACGAACGTGACGAGGTTGGTACTAGGTGGGGATTGAACCAGCGTCCCTCGGGTTGCGCACAGCCACTCTTTTCCACTGCGCCACGCCGTCTCTATTCCAACGTAATTCCTAATCTAAACGTGCAAAAAGTCTAAAAATGGCTGTGCTATTAAATAAATGTGAGTTTTACTAGATACAGTTGTTTTTCTATGGTTTGCATATACAAAATTCAGGTTTTACTCAATATGAATGTATACTGTAACACTCAATATGACAGTTATTTAAACATAACTCCTACACCACACATGAAAAATGGCTTATAATGCCTGAAATAATGCATCTTTGGGAGTTTTACTCGAAACATATGCTTTTTTAAATCTTGCAAATGCAAAAAGTAGTTTTTTACTCAATATAACTATTATGTTCTTGGAATCCTGAGATATAGCAAAAAAAGCAATAAAAATGTATTCAAACATAACTTCCAGACAACACATGCAAAATTGCTAATAATGCCTAGAGATATGCATTTTCGTTAGTTGTACAAGAAAAAATATATTTTGTAAGGTTTGCAAAGACACAAGTTAGTTTTTTATTTAATATAACAGTATAACTGCCATAATAATTATGAAAGGTTAATAATCATAACTCCAAAACCAAACATGAAATTTCTCTAAAAAAGCCTGTAATATTGAATTTATGTGTGTTTTAGCAGATTCAGGTATTTTGGAAAGGTTCACAAATACAGAAATTAGGTTTTACTGGCCTCATATTGGTCACACTCAAAATTACAATTTTGAAACTTAACTCCAAAAGTAGAAATGCAAAATGTCTAATAATGCCTGAAGAAATGTATATTTGAGAGTTTTCCTGGGAAAAAAAAACATTTGGTAAGGTTTGCAAAAACAAAAAGTAATTTTTTACTAAATTTGACAGTAATGTACTTAGAATCCTGAGATAATGCAAAAAAAAAAAAAAAATGTATTCCAACATAATTCTTGATCCAAATGTGCAAAATCTCTAAAAATGCTTGTTATATTGAATAGATGTAAGTTTTACTAGATACAGTTGTTTTTCTATGGTTTGCAAATACAAATTTTAGGTTTTACTCAATATGACTGTATACTGTAACACTCAATATGACAGTTATTTAAACATAACTCCTAAACCACACATGAAAAATGGCTTATAATGCCTGAAATAATGCATTTTTGGGAGTTTTACTAGGAACATATGCTTTTTTAAATTTAGCAAATTCAAAAAGTAGTTTTTTTCTCAATATGACTATAATGTTCTTAGAATCCTGATATAATGCGAAAAAAGCAATAAAAATGTTTTCAAACATAACTTTAAACAACACATGCAAAATGGCTAATAGTACCTAGAGATATGTATTTTCATTAGTTGTACTAGAAAAATTATCTTTTGTAAGGTTTGCAAAGACACAAAATATATTTTTTACTCAATACAACAGTAAAACTGTCATACTAAATATGAAAGGTTTCTAATAATAACTCCAAAACCAAACATGAAATTTCTCTAAAAAAGCCTATAATATTAAATGTATGTGAGTTTTACCAGAATCAGGTATTTTGGAAAGGTTCACAAATACAGAAATTAGGTTTTACTGGCCTCTATTGGTCACACTCAAAATTACAATTTTGAAACTTAAGTCCAAAAGTAGAAATAAAAAATGTCTAATAATGCCTGAAGAAATGTATCTTTGAGCGTTTTAATGGGGAAAAAAATGGGTAAGGTTTGCAAAAACAAAAAGTAATTTTTTACTAATTTGACAATAATGTACTTAGAATCCTGAGATAATGCAAAAAAAAATCAATAAAAATGTATTCCAGCATAATTCCTAATTCAAACGTGCAAAATGTCTAAAAATGCCTGTGATATTGAACAAATTGGTGATTTACTAGATAAAATTGTTTTTCTATGGTAGGCAAATACAAAATTTAGATTTTACTCAATATGACTCTAACACTCAATATGACAGTTATTTTTAAACATAACTCCTACACCACACATGAAAAATGGCTAATAATGCCTGAATTAATATTTTTTTGGGAGTTTTACTCGGAACATATGCTTTTGTAATTCTTGCAAATGCAAAAAGTAGTTTTTTACTCAATATAATTATATGTTCTTTAAATCCTGAGATAATGCGAAAAAATTAATAAAAATGTATTCAAACATTACTTCTAAACAACACATGCAAAAGGGCTAATAATGCCTAGAGATATGTATTTTCGTTAGTTGTACTAGAAAGATGATCTTTTGTAAGATTTGCAAAGACACAAATTAGTTTTTGTATTCAATATAACAGTATAACCTCTCATACTAAATATGAAAGGTTTATAATCATAACTCCAAAACCAAACATGAAATCTGTCTAAAAAAGCCTCTAGTATTGAATGTATGGGCGTTTTAGCAAAATCAGGTATTTTGGAAAAGTTCACAAATACAAAAATTAGGTTTTACTGGCCTTATATTGGTCACACTCAAAATGACAATTTTGAAACATAACTCTAAAAGTAGAAATGCAAAATGTCTAATAATGCCTGAAGAAATGTATCTTTGAGAGTTTTCCTGGAAAAAAACATTTGGTAAGGTTTGCAAAAACAAAAAGTAATTTTTTACTAAATTTGACAGTAATGTACTTAGAATCCTGAGATAATGCAAAAAAAGCAATGAAAATGGATTCCAACAATAATTCCTAATTCAAACTTGCAAAATGTCTAAAAATGCCTGTGATATTGAATAAAAATCAGGTTTTACTGGCCTCATCTTGGTCAAACTCAAAATGTCAGTTTTTGAAACATAACTCCAAAAATACACATGCAAAATGTCTAATAATGCCTGAAGAAATGCATCTTTGAGAGTTTTCTGAAAAAAAAAAAAAAACATTTGGTAGGGTTTGCTAAAACAAATTTGAATTCTTTACTCAAATTGACAGTAATGTACTTAGAATCCTGAGATAATGCGGAAAAAGCAATAAAAATATATTCCAACGTAATTCCTAATCCAAATGTGCAAATTGTCTAAAAATTCTTTGATATTGAATAATTGTAAGTTTTACTGGATACAGTTGTTTTTCTATGGTTTGCAAATACAAAAATTAAGTTTTACTCAATATGACTGTATACTGTAACACTCAATATGACAGTTATTTAGATACATAACTCCTACACCACACATGAAAAATGGCTAATAATGCCTGAAATAATGCATCTTTGGGAGTTTTACTCGAAACATATGCTTTTTTACATCTTGCATATGCAAAAAGTAGTTTTTTACTTAATTTGACTATAATGTTCTTAGAATCCTGAGATAATGTGAAAAAAGCAATAAAAATGTATTCAAACATAACTTCTAAACAACACATGCAAAATGGCTAATAATGCCTAGAGATATGTATTTTTGTTAGTTGTACTAGAAACATTACCTTTTGTAAGGTTTGCGAAGACACAAGTTAGTTTTTTTATTCAATATACCAGTATAAATGTCATACTAAATATGAAAGGTTTATGATCATAACTCCAAAATCAAACGTGAAATTTGTCTAAAAAAGACTGTAATATTGAATTTATGTGCGTTTTAGCAGAATCAGGTATTTTGGAAAGGTTCACTAATGGAAAATTAATTTTTTACTGGCTTCATATTGACCACAATCAAAATGACAGTTTTTGAAACATAACAGCAAGTGTAGAAATGCAAAATGTCTAGTAATGCCTGAAGAAATGTATCTTTGAGATTTTTACTGGAAAAAAAACATTTGGTAAGGTTTGCAAAAACAAAAAGTATTTTTTTACTAAATTTGACAGTAATGTACTTAGAATCCTGAGATAATGCGAAAAAAGCAATAAAAATGAATTCAAACATAACTTCTAAACAACACATGCAAAATGGCTAATAATTTCTAGAGATATGTATTTTCGTTAGTTGTACTAGAAAAATGACATTTTGTAAGGTTTGCAAAGACACAAGTTAGTTTTTTATTCAATATGATGACACCCAACTCTACATGCCCCTAAAGCTGACCAACATGCCGGATTGTAGTCAGCTGGAGGCGTGTCTTAATAAAATTAAACAATGGATGTCCGCTAACTTTTTGTAACTCAACGCCAAAAAAACGGAAATGCTGATTATCGGTCCTGCTAGACACCGAACTCTATTTAATAATACAACTCTAACATTTGACAACCAAACAATTAAACAAGGCGACACGGTAAAGAATCTGGGTATTATCTTCGACCCAACTTTCTCCTTTGAGGCACACATTAAAAGCGTTACTAAAATGGCCTTCTTTCATCTCCGCAATATCGCTAAAATTCGCTCCATTCTGTCCACTAAAGACGCTGAGATCATTATCCATGCGTTTGTTACGTCTTGCCTCGACTACTGTAACGTATTATTTTCGGGTCTCCCCATGTCTAGCATTAAAAGATTACAGTTGGTACAAAAAGCGGCTGCTAGACTTTTAAAAAGAACAAGAAAGTTTGATCACATTACGCCTGTACTGGCTCACCTGCACTGGCTTCCTGTGCACTTAAGATGTGACTTTAAGGTTTTACTACTTACGTATAAAATACTACACGGTCTAGCTCCATCCTATCTTGCCGATTGTATTGTACCATATGTCCCGGCAAGAAATCTGCGTTCAAAGGACTCCGGCTTATTAGTGATCCCCAAAGCCCAAAAAAAGTCTGCGGGCTGTAGAGCTTTTTCATTTCGGGCTCCAGTACTCTGGAATGCCCTCCCGGTAACAGTTCGAGATGCCACCTCAGTAGAAGCATTTAAGTCTCACCTTAAAACTCATTTGTATACTCTAGCCTTTAAATAGACTCCCTTTTTAGACCAGTTGATCTGCCGTTTCTCTTCTTTTTCTTCTATGTCCCACTCTCCTTTGTGGAGGGAGTCCGGTCCGATCCGGTGGCCATGTACTGCTCGCCTGTGTATCGGCTGGGGACATCTCTGCGCTGCTGATCAGCCTCCGCTTGGGATGGTTTCCTACTGGCTCCGCTGTGAACGGGACTCTCGCTGCTGTGTTGGATCCGCTTTGGACTGGACTCTCGCGACTGTGTTGGATCCATTATGGATTGATCTTTCACAGTATCATGTTCTCATATGTTCTCATAGTCATCAGTATCATCAGTATCACAGTATCATGTTCTCGTAGTCATCATTGTCACCGACGTCCCACTGGGTCATTATTGTCACCGATAGCCCACTGGGTGTGAGTTTTCCTTGCCCTTATGTGGGCCTACCGAGGATGTCGTAGTGGTTTGTGCAGCCCTTTGAGACACTAGTGATTTAAGGCTATATAAGTAAACATTGATTGATTGAATATAATAGTATAACTGTCATACTAAATATGAAAAGTTTATAAACATAACTCCAAAAACAAACGTGAAATTTGTCTAAAAAAGCCTGTTATATTGTATTTATGTGAGTTTTACCAGAATCAGGTATTTTGGAAAGGTTCACAAATACAAAAATTAGGTTTTCCTGGCCTCATATTGGTCACACTCAAAATGACAGTTTTTGAAACATAACTCCAAAAGTAGAAATGGAAAATGTCTAATAACGACGAAAAAATGAAAATTTGAGAGTTTTACTGGAAAAAAAAGTATTTGGTAAGGTTTGCAAAATCAAAAAGTAATTTTTTACTAAATTTGACAGTAATGTATTTAGAATCCTGAGATAATGCGAAAAAAGCAATAAAAATGTATTCCAGCATAATTCCTAATCCAAATGTGCAAAATGTCTAAAAATAAATCTGATATTGAATACATGTAAGTTTAACTAGATACAGTTGTTTTTCTATGGTTTGCAAAAACAAAAATTTGGTTTTACTCAATATGACTGCATACTGTAACAGTCAATATGACAGTTATTTAAATATAACTCCTACACCACACATGAAAAATGGCCAATAATGCCTGAAATAATGCATCTTCAGGAGTTTTATTCGAAACACATGCTTTTTTACATCTTGCAAATGCAAAACGTAGTTTTTACTCAATATGACTATAATGTTCTTAGAATCCTGAGATAATGCGAAAAAAGCAATAAAAATGTATTCAAACATAACTTCTGAACAACACATGCAAAAAGGCTAATAATGCCTAGAGATATGTATTTTTGTTAGTTGTACTAGAAAAATGATATTTTGTAAGGTTTGCAAAGACAAAAGTTAGTTTTTTTATTCAATATAACAGTATAACTGTCATACTAAATATGAAAGTTTTAAAACCATTACTCCAAAACCAAACGTGAAATTTGTCTAAAAAAGACTGTAATATTGAATTTATGTGAGTTTTAGCAGAATCAGGTATTTTGGAAAGGTTCACAAATGGAAAATTTATTTTTTACTGGCCTCATATTGGTCACAATCAAAATGACAGTTTTTGAAAAATAACTCCAAAAGTGGAAATGCAAAATGTCTAATAATGTCTGAAAAATTGTATCTTCGAGAGTTTTACTGGAAAAAAACATTTGGTAAGGTTTGCAAAAACAAAAAGTTATTTTTTACTAAACATGACAGTAATGTACTTAGAATCCTGAGATAATGCTAAAAAAAAAATAAAAATGTATTACAACATAATTTGTAATCCAAATGTGAAAATTTTCTAAAAATGCCTGTGATATTGAATACATGTGAGTTTTACTAGATACAGTTGTTTTTCTATGGTTTGCAAATATAAAAATGAGGTTTTACTCAATATGACTGTAAACTGCAACACTCAATATGACAGGTATTTAAATATAACTCCTACACCACACATGAAAAATGTCTAATAATGCCTGAAATAATGCATCTTTGGAAGTTTTACTCGAAACATATGCTTTTTTGCATCTTGCAAATGCAAAAAGTAGTTTTTTACTCAATATGACTATAATGTTCTTAGAATCCTGAGATAATGCGAAAAAAGCAATAAAAATGTATTCAAACATAACTTCTAAACAACACATGCAAAATGGCTAATAATACCTAGAGATATGTATTTTTGTTAGTTGTACTAGAAAAATGACCATTTGTAAGGTTTGCGAAGACACAAGTTAGTTTTTTTTATTAAATATATCAGTGTAACTGTCATACTAAATATGAAAGGTTTATAATCATAACTCCAAAACCAAACGTGAAATTTGTCTAAAAAAGACTGTAATATTGAATTTATGTGCGTTTTAGCAGAATCAGGTATTTGAAAGGTTCACAAATGGAAAATTTATTCTTTACTGCCTTCATATTGGTCACAATCAAAATGACAGTTTTTGAAACATAACTGCAAAAGTAGAAATGCAAAACGTCTAATAATGCCTGAAAAAATCAATCTTTGAGAGTTTAACTGGAAAAAAAAAACATTTGGTAAGGTTTGCAAAAACAAAAAGGTTTTTTTTGACCAAATTTGACAGTAATGTACTGAGAATCCTGAGATAATGCGAAAAAAGTAGTAAAAATATATTCCAACATAATTCCTAATCCGAATGTGCAAAATGTCTAAAAATGCCTGTTGTTTAGAAGTTATGTTTAAATACATTTTTATTATGTTTATTATGTTTCAAAAACTGACATTTTGAGTTTGACCTATATGAGGCCAGTGAAACCAGATTTTTGTTTTTTTGAACCTTTCCAAAATACCTGATTCCGGTAAAACTCACATAAATTCAATATTACAGGCTTTTTAAGACAAATATCATGTTTGGTTTTGGAGTTATGATTATAAACCTTTCATATTTAGTATGACATTTGCACTGTTATATTAAATAAAAAAACTAACTTGTGTCTTTGTGAACCTCACAAAAGATCATTTTTCTAGTACAACTAACAAAAATACATATCTGTAGGCATTATTAGCCATTTTGCATGTGTTGTTTAGAAGTTATGTTTGAATACATTTTTATTAATTTTTCGTATTATCTCAGGATTGTAAGAATATTATAGTCATATTGAGTAAAAAACTACTTTTTGCATTTGCAAGATCTAAAAAAGCATATGTTTCGAGTAAAACTCCCAAATATGCATTATTTCAGGCATTATTAGCCATTTTTCATGTGTGGTGTAGGAGTTATGTTTAAATAACTGTCATATTGAGTTTTACAGCATACAGTCAGATTGAGTAATACCTCATTTGTGTATTTGCAAACCTTACAAAATATCATTTTTCTAGTACAACTAACAAAAATACATATCTCTAGGCATTATTAGCCTTTTTGCATGTGTTGTTCAGAAGTTATGTTTGAATACATTTTTATTGCTTTTTTCGGATTATCTCAGGATTCTAAGAACATTATAGTCATATTGAGTAAAAAACTACGTTTTGCATTTGCATGATTAAAAAAGCATATTTTTCGAGTAAAACTCCCAAAGATGCATTATTTAAGGCATTATTAGCCATTTTTCATGTGTGGTGTAGGAGTTATGTTTAAATAACTGTCATATTGAGTGTTACAGTATGCAGTCATATTGAGTAAAACAAAATTTTTGTTTTTGCAAACCATAGAAAAACAACTGTATCTAATTAAACTTACATGTATTCAATATCAGATTTATTTTTAGACATTTTGCACATTTGGATTAGGAATTATGTTGGAATAAAAGGGAATAGGCGGTAGGAAATGGATGGATACATTTTTATTGCTTTTTTTGCATTATCTCAGGATTCTAAATACATTACTGTCAAATTTAGTAAAAAATTACTTTTTGGTTTTGCAAAAATTACCAAATACTTTTTTTTCCAGTAAAACTCTCAATGATTCATTTTTTTCGTCGTTATTAGACATTTTCCATTTCTACTTTTGTAGTTATGGTTCAAAAACTGTCATTTTGAGTGTGACCAATATGAGTCCAGAAAAACCTAATTTTTGTATTTGTGAACCTTTCCAAAATACCTGATTCTGGTAAAACTCACATAAATACATTATAACAGGCTTTTTTAGACAAATTTCACGTTTGTTTTTGGAGTTATGTTTATAAACCTTTCATATTTAGTATGACAACTAACAAAAATACATATCTCTAGAAATTATTAGCCATTTTGCATGTGTTGTTTTGAAGTTATGTTTGAATACATTTTTATTGCTTTTTTCGCATTATCTCAGGATTCTAAGAACATTATAGTCATATTGAGTAAAAAACTACTTTTTGCATTTGCAAGATGTAAAAAAGCATATGTTTCGAGTAAAACTCCCAATGATGCATTATTTCAGGCATTATTAGCCATTTTTCATGTGTAGTGTAGGTGTTAAATAACTGTCATATTGACTGTTACAGTATACAGTCATATTGAGTAAAACCTAAAATTTGTATTTGCAAACCATAGAAAAACAAGTGTATCTAGTAAAACTCACATGTATTCAATATCACAGGAATTTTTTGACATTTTGCACGTTTGGATTAGGAATTAGGTTGGAATACATTGTTATTGCCTTTTTCGCATTATCTCAGGATTCCAAGTACATTACTGTCAAATTTAGTAAAAAAAAAATATTTTTGTTTTTGCAAACCTTACCAAATGTTTTTTTTTTTTCAGGAAAACTCTCAAAGATACATTTCTTCAGGCATTATGAGACATTTTGCATTTCTACTTTTGGAGTTATGTTTCAAAATTGTCATTTTAAGTGTGACCAATATGAAGCCAGTAAAAATTATATTTTGTATTCATGAACCTTTCCGAAATACCTGATTCTGGTAAAACTCACATAATTTCAATGTTACAGGCTTTTTTAGAGAAATTTCATGTTTGGTTTTGGAGTTATGATTATGAATATTTCATATTTATTATGACAGTTAGACTGTTATATTGAATAAAAAAAACAACTTGTGTCTTTGCAAACCTTACAAAATATATTTTTCTTTTACAACTAACGAAAATAAATATCTCTAGGCATTATTAGCCATTTTGCATGTGTTGTTTAGAAGTTATGTTTGAATACATTTTTATTGCTTTTTTCGCATTATCTCAGGATTCTAAGAACATTATAGTCATATTGATTAAAAAACTACTTTTTGCATTTGCAAGATTTAAAAAAGCATATGTTTTGAGTAAAACTCCCAAAGATGCATTATTTCAGGCATTATAAGGCATTTTTCATGTGTGGTGGAGGAGTTATGTTTAAATAACTGTCATATTGAGTTTTACAGTATACAGTCATATTGAGTAAAACCTAAATTTTGTATTTGCAAACCATAGAAAAACAACTGTATCTAGTAAAACTCACATTTATTCAATATCACAGGCATTTTTAGACATTTTGCACGTTTGGATTAGGAATTATGTTGGAATACATTTTTATTGCTTTTTTTCGCATTATCACAGGATTCTAAGTACATTACTGTCAAATTTAGTAAAAAATTACTTTTTGTTTTTGCAAACCTTACCAAATGTTTTTTTTTTTTCCAGGAAAACCCTTAAAGATACATTTCTAAAGGGCATGATTAGACATTTTTCATTTCTACTTTTGGAGTTATGTTTCAAAATTGTCATTTTGAGTGGACTTGATTCTGGTATAACTCACATAAATTCAATATTACAGGCTTTTTTAGAGAAATTTCATGTTTGGTTTTGGAATTATGATTATAGAGCTTTCATATTTATTTTGACAGTAATACTGTTAAATTGAATAAAAAAAACTAACTTGTGTCTTTGCAAACCTTACAAAAGATATTTTTTCTTGTACAACTAACAAAAATACATATCTCTAGGCATTATTAGCCATTTTGCATGTGTTGTTTGAATAAATTTGTATTGCTTTTTTCGCATTATCTCAGGATTCTAAGAACATTATAGTCATATTGAGTGAAAAATACATTTTGCATTTGCAAGATTAAAAAAGCATATGTTTCGAGTAAAACTCCCAAAGATGCATTATTTCAGGCATTATTAGCCATTTTTCATGTGTGGTGTAGGAGCTATGTTTAAATAACTGTCATATTTAGTGTTACAGTATACAGTCATATTGAGTAAAACCTAAATTTTGTATTTGCAAACCATAGAAAAACAACTGTATCTAGTAAAACTTACATTTATTCAATATGACAAGCATTTTTAGAGATTTTGCACATTTGGATTAGGAAATATGTTGGAATACATTTGTATTGATTTTTTAGATTATCTCAGGATTTCTAAGTATATTACTGTCAAATTTTATAAAAAAATACTTTTTGTTTTTGCAAACCTTACCAAATGTTTTTTTTCCCCAGGAAAACTCTCAAATATACATTTCTTCAGGCATTATTAAACATTTTGCATTTCTACTTTTGGAGTTAAGTTTCAAAATTGTAATTTTGAGTGTGACCAATATGAGGCCAGTAAAACCTAATTTCTGTATTTGTGAACCTTTCCAAAATACCTGAATCTGCTAAAACTCACATAAATTCAATATTACTGGCTTTTTTAGAGAAATTTCATGTTTGGTTTTGGAGTTATGATTATTAACCTTTCATATTTAGTATGGCAGTTATACTGTTATATTAAATAAAAAACTAACTTGTGTCTTTGCAAACCTTACAAAATATATTTTTTTTGCTCTTTTCGCATTATCTCAGGATTCGAAGAACGTTATAGTCATATTGATTAAAAAACTACTTTTTGCATTTGCAAGATTTAAAAAAGCATATGTTCCGAGTAAAACTCCCAAAGATAGATTATTTCAGGCATTAAAGGCCATTTTTCATGTGTGGTGTAGGAGTTGTGTTTAAATAACTGTCATATTGAGTGTTATAGTATACATTCATATTGAGTAAAACCTGAATTTTGTATATGCAAACCATAGAAAAACAACTGTATCTGATAAAACTCACATTTATTTAATATCACAGCCATTTTTAGACTTTTTGCACATTTAGATTAGGAATTATGTTGGAATAGAGACGGCGTGGCGCAGTGGAAAAGAGTGGCCGTGCGCAACCCGAGGGACGCTGGTTCAATCCCCACCTAGTACCAACCTCGTCACGTTCGTTGTGTCCTGAGCAAGACATTTCACCCTTGCTCCTGATAGGTGCTGGTTAGCGCCTTGCATGGCAGCTCCCTCCACCAGTGTGTAAATGTGTGTGTGAATGGGTAAATGTGGAAGTAGTGTCAAAGTGCTTTGAGTACCTTGAAGGTAGAAAAGCGCTATACAAGTATAACCCAGAGAATACATTTTTATTGCTCTTTTTGCATTATCTCAGGATTTTAAGTACATTACTGTCAAATTAGATAAAACATTTCTTTTTGTTTTTGCAAACCATACAGAATGTTTTTTTCCAGTAAAACTCACTAAAGGCATTTTTTTGTAATCATGCATGTGTATTTTTGGAGATATGGTTCAAAAACGTATTCATTGTAACCAATGTGAGGCCAGTAAAACCAAATGTTTGTATTTGTGAACCTTTACAAAATACCTAATTCAGGTAAAACTCACATAAAGTCAATATTACAGGCTTTTTTAGACAGATTTCATGTTTGGATTTGGAGTTATGTTTATGAACCTTTCATATTTAGTATGACAGTTATACTGTTATATTGAATAAAAAAAAAACAAAATTGTATCTTTGCAAACACTGTAAAAATAAATTCTGTAAAAAAAACGGTCATTTACTGGCAGCTACGGCTGCCAAACAAAAACCATAAAATTAAAGTAAAACATTGTAAATAAATAATGATCAAAACCATTATATTTACAGAAATTTTCATGAAACGTTTTGGGGAGGAATATCGTAATTTTACAGATTTTTACTAAATTATTAAGATCAACCACCTTTAATAAAGTGACGATGCAAAAAGTTCTGCAGGAAAATATCTTTATTCTTCAGAGTTTTTCCAAATTATTACGATCAACCACCTTTAGTGAAGTGACAATGCTGGCGGTTCCACAGAAAACTACCATTGTTAGGATCAGGGGCCACTGGATGCAGGAAATTGATACAAAGTGGGTTAACCTTGCATGAATGGCTATCCCACCCTAGCAACATAGTTACCATTCCTACCATTTCACCTCGAGAATTTCACTGACCCTCATGTAGGGTTGACTCAAAGTTTGGCTGGGCGAATATGACACGAAGTATTGTGGTTGTTTTTTTTGTACGCCCATTCACCAAATAATCAGCGTGCTAATTGAGGCATGTTATGTGCACGGTTTTGTTGAGCATATGAAAAGCGACTGCATGATTTACTTAGTCAACAGCCACACAGGTCACACTGACGGTTGCTGTACAAACATCTTTAACACTGTTACAAATATGCACCACACTGTGAACCCACATCGAACAAGAATGATAAACACATTTCAGGAAAACATCCTCAGTGTAATAAAACATAAACACAACATAACAAATACCCAGAAGCCCATGCAGCGCTGACTGTTCCGGGCTAGAACCCCGCTACCACCGATCCCCGTGCCCCAAAATATCACCGCACCCCTCCGTGCATTGGTTGAGGTGGGCGGGGTTAGGTGGCGGGGGTGTATATCGTAGCACATGGAATTCTACGTATGGTTTCTGTTGTGTTAATGTTGTGTTACGGTGACGATGTTCTCCTGAAATGTGTTTGTCATTCTTGTTTGATGTGGCTCCACAGTGTGACGCATATTTGTAACATTGTAAAAGTTGTTTGTACGGCCACCGTCAGTGTGATCTGTATGGCTGTTGATTAAGCATGTCTTGCAGTAACTCATGTATGTCATATTAAAGTTTGAGCATAAGCCTTTTATAAGAGGCTACATATATTTTTCATTTTGAATGTGAAAATACACATAAATCTTAAAAAAAATTGATTTACCTTAAAATTACATATAAAACTGTTAGATTGTTAGTATGGACTAATACTTTTATATAACAAGCTATATATTTAATTAAAAATAATTACTGTAATTTTACATGAAATTGAAAGTAATTTGAGAAAACAGAAAATAATATGTATTCAAACATTACTTCTAAACAGCACATGCAAAAGGGCTAATAATGCCTAGAGATATGTATTTTCGTTAGTTGTACTAGAAAAATTATCTTTTGTAAGGTTTGCAAAGAAACACATTAGTTTTTTTATTCAATATAACAGTATAACTGTCATACTAAATATGAAAGGTTTATATTCATAACTCCAAAACCAAACATGAAATCTGTCTTAAAAAGCCTGTAGTATTGACTTTATGGGAGTTTCAGAAGAATCAGGTATTTTGGAAAGGTTCACAAAAACAAAAATTAGGTTTTACTGGCCTTATATTGGTCACTCTCAAAATGACAATTTTGAAACATAACTCTAAAAGTAGAAATGCAAAATGTCTAATAATGCCTGAAGAAATGTATCCCTGAGAGTTTTCCTGGAAAAAAACATTTGGTAAGGTTTGCAAAAACAAAAAGTAATGTTTTACTAAATCTGACCGTAATGTACTTAGAATCCTGAGATAATGCAAAAAAAAGCAATACAAATGGATTCCAACATAATTCCTAATCCAAACTTGCAAAATGCCTAAAAATGCCTGTGATCTTGAATAAATGTGAGTTTTACTAGATACAGTTGTTTTTCTATGGTTTGCAAATATAAAAATGAGGTTTTACTCAATATGACTGTATACTGTAACACTCAATATGACAGTTATTTAAACCTAACTCCGACACCCCACACGAAAAATGACTAATAATGCCTGAAATAATGCATCTTTGCGAGTTTTACTCGGAATATATGCTTTTTTAAATCTTATAAATGCAAAAAGTAGTTTTTTTACTCATTATAACTATAATGTTCTTAGAATCCTGAGATAATGCGAAAAAAGCAATACAAATGTATTCAAACATAACTTCTAAACAACACATGCAAAATGGCTAATAATGCCTAGAGATATGTATTTTCGTAAGTTGTACTAGAAAAATGATATTTTGTAAGATTTGCAAAGACACAAATTAGTTTTTTATTCAATATAACAGTAAAACTGTCATACTAAATATGAAAGGTTTATAATCATAACTCCAAAACCAAGCATAAAAGCTGTCTAAAAAAGCCTGTAGTATTGAATTTATGTGAGTTTTAGCAGAATCAGGTATTTTGGAAAGGTTCACAAATACAAAAATTAGGTTTTACTGGCCTCATATTGGTCAAACTCAAAATGCCAATTTCGAAACATAACTCCAAAAGTAGAAATGCAAAATGTCAAATAATGCCTGAAGAAATGTATCTTTGAGAGTTTTCCTGGGAATAAAAACATTTGGTAGGGTTTGCAAAAACAAAAAGTAATTTTTTACTAAATTTGACAGTAATGTACTTAGAATCCTGAGATAATGCAAAAAAAGCAATAAAAGTAGATTCCAACATAATTCCTAATCCAAACGTGCAAAATGTCTAAAAATGCCTGTGATATTGAATAAATGTGAGTTTTACTAGATACAGTTGTTTTTCCATGGTTTGCAAATACAACATTTAGGTTTCACTCAATATGACTGTATTTTGAATCAGGTATTTTGGAAAGAATCACAAATACAAAAATTAGATTTTACTGGCCTCACATTGGTCACACTCAAAATGACAGTTTTCGAAACATAACTCCAAAAATATACATGCAACATGTCTAATAATGCCTGAATAAATGTATCTTTGAGAGTTTTCCTGAAAATCAAAACATTTGGTAAGGTTTGCAAAAACAAAAGTAATTGTTCTACTCAGTTTGACAGTAATGTGCTTAGAATAAAAATGTATTCCAACATAATTCCTAATCCAAAGGTACAAAATGTCTAAAAATGCCTGTGATATTGAATAAATGTGAAATTCACTAGATACAGTTGTTTTTCTATGGTTTGCAAATACAAAATTTAGGTTTTACTCAATATGACTGTATACTGTAACACTCAATATGACAATTATTTAAACATAACTCCTACACCACACATGAAAAATGGCTAATAATGCCTGAAGAAATTTATCTTTGAGTGTTTTCCTGGAAAAAAAAAAAACATTTGGTAAGGTTTGCAAAAACAAAAAGTAATGTTTTACTAAATTTGACAGTAATGTACTAAGAATCCTGTGATAATGCCAAAAAAAGCAATAAAAATATATTCCAAAATAATTCCTAATCCAAACGTGCAAAATGTCTAAAAATGCCTGTGATATTGAATAAATGTGAGTTTTACTAGATACAGTTGTTTTTCTTTGGTTTGCAAATACAACATTTAGGTTTTACTCAATATGACTGTATACTGTAAAACTCAATATAACAGTTATTTAAACATAACTCCTACACCACACATGAAACATGGCTTATAATGCCTGAAATAATGCATCTTTGCGAGTTTTACTCGGAATATATGCTTTTTTAAATCTTATAAATGCAAAAAGTAGTTTTTTTTACTCATTATGACTATAATGTTCTTAGAATCCTGAGATAATGCGAAAAAAGCAATAAAAATGTATTCAAACATAACTTCTAAACAACACATGCAGAATGGCTAATAATGCCTACAGATATGTATTTTCATTGGTTGTAAAAGAAAAATATATTTTGTAAGGTTTGCAAAGACCCAAGTTGTTTTTTTATTCAATATAACAGTATAACTGTCATACTAAATATGAAATCTTCATGATCGTAACTCCAAAACCAAACATGAAATTTCTCTAAAAAAGCCTCTAACATCGAAATTATGTGAGTTTTACCAGAATCATGTATTTTGGAAAGGTTCATGAATACAGAATATAAATTTTACTGGCCTCATATTGGTCAAACTCAAAATGACAATTTTGAAACATAACTCCAAAAGTAGAAATGCAAAATGTCCCATAATGCCTGAAGAAATGTATCTTTGAGAGTTTTCCTGAAAAAAAAAAAACATTTGGTAAGGTTTGCAAAAACAAAAATATATTTTTTTACTAAATTTGACAGTAATGTACTTGGAATCCTGAGATAATGCGAAAAAAGTAATAAAAATGTATTCCAACCTAATTCCTAATCCAAACGTGCAAAATGTCTAAAAATTCCTGTGATATTGAATACATGTGAGTTTTACTAGATACAGTTGTTTTTCTATGGTTTGCAAATACAAAATTTAGGTTTTACTCAATATGACTGTATACTGTAACAGTCAATATGACAGTTATTTAACCATAACTCCTACACCACACATGAAAAATGGCTAATAATGCCTGAAATAATTTATCTTTGGGAGTTTTACCTGAAACATATGCTTTTTTTGGTAGTTGTACTAGAAAAATGAACTTTTGTAAGGTTTGCAAAGACAAAAGTTAGTTTTTTATTCAATATAATAGTATAACTGTCATACTAAATATGAAAGGTTTATAAACATAACTCCAAAAACGAAAGGGGAAATGTGTCTAAAAAATCCTGTTATATTGTATTTGTGTGAGTTTTACCAGAATCAGGTATTTTGGAAAGGTTCACAAGTACAAAAATTAGGTTTTCCTGGCCTCATATTGGTCACACTGAAAATGACAGTTTTTGAAACATAACTCCAAAAGTAGAAATGGAAAATGACTAGTAACGACGAAAAAAATGAATCTTTGAGAGTTTTACTGGGAAAAAAAGTATTTGGTAAGGTTTGCAAAATCAAAAAGTAATTTTTTACTAAATTTGACAGTAATGTATTTAGAATCCTGAGATAATGCGAAAAAAGCAATAAAAATGTATTCCAACATAATTCCTAATCCAAATGTGCAAAATGTCTAAAAATAAATCTGATATTGAATACATGTAAGTTTAACTAGATACAGTTGTGTTTCTATGGTTTGCAAAAACAAAAATTTTGTTTTACTCAATATGACTGCATACTGTAACACTCAATATGACAGTTATTTAAACAACTCCTACACCACACATGAAAAATGGCTAATAATGCCTGAAATAATGCATCTTTGGGAGTTTTACTCGAAACATATGCTTTTTTACATCTTGCAAATGCAAAAAGTAGTTTTTTTACTCAATATGAATATAATGTTCTTAGAATCCTGAGATAATGCGAAAAAAGCAATAAAAATGTATTCAAATATAACTTCTAAACAACACATGCAAAATGGCTAATAATGCCTAGAGATATGTATTTTTGCTAGTTGTACTAGAAAAATGATATTTTGTAAGGTTTGCAAAGGCACAAGTTAGTTTTTTTATTCTATATACCACTATAACTGTCATACTAAATATGAAAGGTTTATAATCATAACTCCAAAACCAAACGTGACATTTTTCTAAAAAAAGTCTGTAATATTGAATGTATGTCAGTTTTAGCTGAATCAAGTATTTTGGAAAGGTTCACAAATGGAACATTTATTTTTTACTGGCCTCATATTGGTCACAATCAAAATGACAGTTTTTGAAACATAACTGAAAAAAGTAGAAAAGCAAAATGTTTAAAATTAAACCTAAAAAAATGTATCTTTGAGAGTTTAACTGGAAAAAAAAAAACATTTGGTAAGGTTTGCAAAAACAAAATTTTTTTTTTTTACCAAATTTGACAGTAATTTACTTAGAATCCTGAGATAATGCGAAAAAAGTAATAAAAATATATTCCAACATAATTCCTAATCCAAATGTGCAAAATGTCTAAAAAAAACCTGTTGTTTAGAAATTATTTTTGAATACATTTTTATTGCTTTTTTTCACATTATCTCAGGATTCTAAGAACATTATTGTCATATTGAGTAAAAAAAATATGTTTTGCCTTTGCAAGATGTAAAAAAGTATATGTTTCGAGTAAAACTCCCAAAGATGCATTATTTCAGGAATTATTAGCCATTTTGCATGTGTGGTGTAGGAGATATGTTTAAATAACTGTCATATTGAGTGTTACAGTATACAGTCATATTGAGTAAAACCTCATTTGTGTATTTGAAAACCATATAACAACTGTATCTAGTAAAACTCACATGTATTCAATATCACAGGCATTTTTAGAAATTTAGCACGTTTGGACTAGGAATTATGTTGGAATACATTTTTATTGCTTTTTTCGCACTATCTCAGGACTCTAAGAACATTATAGTCTTATTGAGTAAAAAACTACTTTTGCATTAGCAAGATTTAAAAAAGCATATGTTTCGAGTAATACTCCCAAAGATGCATTATTTCAGGCATTATTAACCATTTTTCTTGTGTGGTGTAGGAGTTATGTTTAAATAACTGTCATATTGAGTGTTACAGTATACAGTATTATTGAGTAAAACCTCATTTTTGTATTTGCAAACCATAGAAAAACAACTGTATCTAGTAAAATTCACATGTATTCAATATCACAGGCATTTTTAGACATTTAGCACTTTTGGATTAGGATTTATGTTGGAATTCATTTTTTTGCTTTTTTCGAATTATCTCAGGATTCAAAGTACATTACTGTCAAATTGAGTAAAAAATTACTTTTTGTTTTTGTAAACCCTACCAAATGTTTTTTTTCAGGAAAACTCTCAAAGATGCATTTCTTCAGGCATTATTAGACGTTTTGCTTGTATATTTTTGGAGTTATGTTTCAAAAACTGACCTTTTGTGTTCGACCAATATGAGGCTTGGAAATCTGATTTTTTTATATTTGTGGACCTTTCCAAAATACCCGATTCCGGTAAAACTCACATAATTCAATATTACAGGCTTTTTTAGACGAATTTCAAGTTTGGTTTTGGAGTTATGATTATAAACCTTTCATATTTAGTATGACATTTATACTGTTATATTGAATAAAAAAACTAACTTGTGTCTTTTTGAACCTCACAAAAAATCATTTTTCTAGTACAACTAACAAAAATACATATCTCTAGGCATTATTAGCCATTTTGCATTGTGTTGTTTAGAAGTTATGTTTGAATACATTTTTATTGCTTTGTTCGCATTATCTCAGGATTCTACGAACATTATAGTCATATTGAGTAAAAAAACAAATTTTTGCATTTGCAAGATGTAAAAAAGCACATGTTTCGAGTAAAACTCCCATAGATGCATTATATCAGGCATTATTAGCCATTTTTCATGTGTGGTGTAGGAGTTATGTTTAAATAACTGTCATATTGAGTGTTACAGTATACAGTCATATTGAGTAAAACCTCATTTGTGTATTTGCAAACCATAGAAAAAAAACTGTATCTAGTAAAACTCACATGTATTCAATATCACAGGCATTTTTAGACATTTTGCACGTTTGGATTAGGAATTATGTTGGAATACGTTTTTATTGCTTTTTTCGCATTATCTCAGGATTCTAAGTACATTACTGTCAAATTAAGTAAAAAATTACTTTTTGTTTTTGCAAACCCTACCAATTTTTTTTATCTGGAAAACTCTCAAAGATGCATTTCTTCAGGCATTATTAGACATTTTGCATGTGTATTTTAGGAGTTATGTTTAAAAACTGACATTTTGAGTTTGACCAATATGAGGCCAGTGAAACCTGATTTTCGTTTTTGTGAACCTTTTTCAAAATACCTGATTCCGGTAAAACTCACATAAATTCAATATTGCAGGCATTTTTAGACAAATTTCATGTTTGGTTTTGGAGTTATGATTATAAACCTTTCATATTTAATATGGCAGTTGCACTGTTATATTGAATAAAAAAAACTAACTTGTGTCTTTGTGAACCTCACAAAAGATATTTTTTCTAGTACAACAAAAAAAATATATATCTGTAGGCCTTATTAGCCATTTTGCATGTTTTGTTTAGAAGTTATGTTTGAATACATTTTTATTAATTTTTCGCATTATCTCAGGATTGTAAGACTATTATAGTCATATTGAGTAAAAAACTACTTTTTGCATTTGCAAGATTTAAAAAAACATATGTTTCGAGTAAAACTCCCATAGATGCATTATTTCAGGCATTATTAGCCATTTTTCATGTGTGGTGTAGGAGTTATGTTTAAATAACTGTCATATTGAGTGTTACAGCATACAGTCAGATTGAGTAATACCTCATTTGTGTATTTGCAAACCATAGATAAACAACTGTATCTAGTAAAACTCAAATGTATTCAATATCACAGGCAGTTTTAGACATTTTGGATTAGGAGTTATGTTGGAATCCATTTTTATTGCTTTTTTCGCATTATCTCAGGATTCTAAGTACATTACTGTCAAATTAGGTAAAAAAATACTTTTTGTTTTTGCAAACCCTACCAAATGTTTTTTTTTTCAGGAAAACTCTCAAAGATGCATTTCTTCAGGCATTATTAGACATTTTGCATGTGTATTTTTGGAGTTATGTTTACAAAACTGACATTTTGAGTTTGACTAATATGAGGCCAATAAAACCTGATTTTTGTGTTTGTGAACCTTTCCAAAATACCTGATTCTGGTAAAACTCACATAAATTCAATATTACAGGCTTTTTAAGACAAATTTTATGTTTGGTTTTGGAGTTAAGATTATAAACCTTTCATATTTAGTACTGTTATATTGAATAAAAAAACTAACATGTGTCTTTGTGAACCTCACAAAAGATCATTTTTCTAGTACAACTAACAAATATACATATCTGTAGGCATTATCAGCCATTTTGCGTGTGTTGTTTAGAAGTTATGTTTGAATACATTTTTATTAATTTTTCGCATTATCTCAGGATTGTAAGACTATTATAGTCATATTGAGTAAAAAACTACTTTTTGCATTTGCAAGATTTAAAAAAGCATATGTTTCGAGTAAAACTCCCATTGATGCATTATATCAGGCATTATTAGCCATTTTTCATGTGTGGTGTAGGAGTTATGTTTAATTAACTGTCATATAACAGCCCACTACCTATAATATAGGTTATTAGTTAATGATATTATCAGAGACAACAATCTTAACGTCATCGGTCTCAGCGAAACCTGGCTTAAACCAAACGACTTTTTTGCGCTAAATGAGGCATGTCCTCCTAACTTTACACATGCGCATATTGCCCGTCCGCTCAAAAGGGGTGGGGGGGTTGCACTAATATACAACGAAAACTTTAACCATAGTCCTAACATAAATAATAAATATAAATCGTTTGAGGTGCTTACTATGAGGTCTGTCACACCGCTGCCTCTACACCTGGCTGTTATCTACCGCCCCCCAGGGCCCTATTCGGACTTTATTAATGAATTCTCAGAGTTTGTTGCTGATCTAGTGACACACGCCGATAATATAATCATAATGGGGGACTTTAATATCCACATGAATACCCCATCGGACCCACCGTGCGTAGCGCTCCAGACTGTAATTGATAGCTGTGGTCTCACACAAATAATAAATGAACCCACGCATCGCAACGGTAATACGATAGACCTAGTGCTTGTCAGGGGCATCACCGTTTCCAAAGTTACGATACTCCCGTATACTAAAGTATTGTCTGATCATTACCTTATAAAATTCGAGGTTCAGACGCATGTTCGTCAAACTAATAATAATAATAACTGCTATAGCAGCCGCAACATTAATACAGCCACAACGACAACTCTTGCTGACCTACTGCCCTCGGTAATGGCACCATTCCCAAAGTATGTGGGCTATATTGATAACCTCACTAACAACTTTAACGACGCCCTGCGCGAAACCATTGATAACATAGCACCGCTAAAGTTAAAAAAGGCTCCAAAAAAGCGCACCCCGTGGTTTACAGAAGAAACTAGAGCTCAGAAATTATTATGTAGAAAGCTGGAACGCAAATGGCGCACGACTAAACTTGAGGTGCACCATAAAGCATGGAGTGATGGTTTAATAACTTATAAACGCATGCTTACCTTAGCTAAAGCTAAATATTACTCAAATCTCATCCACCGTAATAAAAACGATCCTAAATTTTTGTTTAGTACGGTAGCATCGCTAACCCAACAAGGGACTCCTTCCAGTAGCTCAACCCACTCAGCTGATGACTTTATGCAATTCTTTAGTAAGAAAATTGAAGTCATTAGAAAGGAGATTAAAGACAATGCGTCCCAGCTACAACGGGGTTCTATTAACACTGACACGATTGTATATACGGCGGATACTGCCCTCCAAAATACTTTCTCTCGTTTTGAGGAAATAACATTAGAGGAATTGTTACAACGTGTAAATGGAATAAAACAGACAACATGTTTACTTGACCCTCTTCCTGGGAAACTGATCAAGGAGCTCTTTGTATTATTAGGTCCATCAGTGCTAAATATTATAAACTTATCACTCTCCTCGGGCACTGTTCCCCTAGCATTCAAAAAAGCGGTTATTCATCCTCTTCTTAAAAGACCTAACCTCGATCCTGACCTCATGGTAAATTACCGACCGGTGTCTCACCTTCCCTTTATTTCAAAAATCCTTGAAAAAATTGTTGCGGAGCAGTTAAATGAACACTTAGCGTCTAACAATCTATGTGAAACCTTTCAATCCGGTTTCAGGGCAAATCACTCCACGGAGACAGCCCTCGCAAAAATGACTAATGATCTATTGCTAACGATGGATTCTGATGCGTCATCTATGTTGCTGCTCCTCGATCTTAGCGCTGCTTTCGATACCGTCGATCATAATATTTTATTAGAACGTATCAAAACACGAATTGGTATGTCAGACTTAGCCATGTCTTGGTTTAACTCTTATCTTACTGATAGGATGCAGTGTGTCTCCCATAACAATGTGACCTCGGACTACGTTAAGGTAACGTGTGGAGTTCCCCAGGGTTCGGTCCTTGGCCCTGCACTCTTCAGCATCTACATGCTGCCGCTAGGTGACATCATACGCAAATACGGTATTAGCTTTCACTGTTATGCTGATGACACCCAACTCTACATGCCCCTAAAGCTGACCAACACGCCGGATTGTAGTCAGCTGGAGGCGTGTCTTAATGAAATTAAACAATGGATGTCCGCTAACTTTTTGCAACTCAACGCCAAAAAAACGGAAATGCTGATTATCGGTCCTGCTAGACACCGAACTCTATTTAATAATACAACTCTAACATTTGACAACCAAACAATTAAACAA
This sequence comes from Nerophis ophidion, assembly GCF_033978795.1. Lineage (NCBI taxonomy): Eukaryota > Metazoa > Chordata > Actinopteri > Syngnathiformes > Syngnathidae > Nerophis > Nerophis ophidion. Next base: position 25,991,238 of record NC_084632.1, on the reverse strand, counting down.
GGCGACACGGTAAAGAATCTGGGTGTTATCTTCGACCCAACTCTCTCCTTTGAGGCACACATTAAAAGCGTTACTAAAACGGCCTTCTTTCATCTCCGTAATATCGCTAAAATTCGCTCCATTCTGTCCACTAAAGACGCTGAGATCATTATCCATGCGTTTGTTACGTCTCGCCTCGACTACTGTAACGTATTATTTTCGGGTCTCCCCATGTCTAGCATTAAAAGATTACAGTTGGTACAAAATGCGGCTGTTAGACTTTTGACAAGAACAAGAAAGTTTGATCACATTACGCCTGTACTGGCTCACCTGCACTGGCTTCCTGTGCACTTAAGATGTGACTTTAAGGTTTTAATACTTACGTATAAAATACTACACGGTCTAGCTCTATCTTATCTTGCCGATTGTATTGTACCATATGTCCCGGCAAGAAATCTGCGTTCAAAGGACTCCGGCTTATTAGTGATTCCCAAAGCCCAAAAAAAGTCTGCGGGCTATAGAGCATTTTCCGTTCGGGCTCCAGTACTCTGGAATGCCCTCCCGGTAACAGTTCGCGATGCCACCTCAGTAGAAGCATTTAAGTCTCACCTTAAAACTCATTTGTATACTCTAGCCTTTAAATAGACTCCCTTTTTAGACCAGTTGATCTGCCGTTTCTTTTCTTTTTCTTCCATGTCCCACTCTCCCGTGTGGAGGGGGTCCGGTCCGATCCGGTGGCCATGTACTGCTCGCCTGTGTATCGGCTGGGAACATCTCTGCGCTGCTGGTCCGCCTACGCTTGGGATGGTTTCCTGCTGGCTCCGCTGTGAACGGGACTCTCGCTGCTGTGTCTTGGATCCTCTTTGGACTGGACTCTCGCGACTGTGTTGTATCCATTGTGGATTGAACTTTCAGAGTATCATGTTAGATCCGCTCGACATCCATTGCTTTCCTCCTCTCTAAGGTTCTCATAGTCATCATTGTCACCGACGTCCCACTGGGTCATTATTGTCACCAATGTCCCACTGGGTGTGAGTTTTCCTACCGAGGATGTCGTGGTGGTTTGTGCAGCCCTTTGAGACACTAGTGATTTAGGGCTATATAAGTAAACATTGATTGATGATTGATTGATTGATATAGAGTGTTACAGTATACAGTCATATTGAGTAAAACCTCATTTGTGTATTTGCAAACCATAGAAAAACAGCTGTATCTATTAAAACTCACATGTATTCAATATAACACACATTTTTAGACATTTAGCACGTTTGGATTAGGAATTATGTTGGAATACATTTTTATTGCTTTTTTCGCATTATCTCAGGATGTAAGGACATTACTGTCAAATTGAGTAAAAAATTACTTTTTGTTTTTGCAAACCCTACCAAATGTTTTTTTTTCTTTTGGAAAACTCTCAAAGATGCATTTCTTCAGGCATTATTTGACATTTTGCATGTGTATTTTTGGAGTTATGTTTCAAAAACTAACATTTTGAGTTTGACCAATATGACGCCAGTAAAACCTGATTTTTGTATTTGTGAACCTTTCCAAAATACCTGATTCCGGTAAAACTCACATAAATTCAATATTACAGGCTTTTTTAGACAAATGTAATGTTTGGTTTTGGAGTTATGATTATAAACCTTTCATATTTAGTATGACAGTTTTACTGTTATATTGAATAAAAAACTAACTTGTGTTTTTGTGAACCTCACAAAAGATAATTTTCCTAGTACAACTAACACAAATACATATCTCTAGGCGTTATTAGCCATTTTGCATGTGTTGTTTAGAAGTTATGTTTGAATACATTTTTATTGCTTTTTTCGCATTATCTCAGGATTGGAAGACTATCTATTATAGTCATATTGAGTAAAACACTACTTTTTGCATTTGCAAGATTTCTAAAGTATATGTTTCGAATACAACTCCAAAAGATGCATTATTTCAGGCATTATTAGCCATTTTTGATGTGTGGTGTAGGAGTTATGTTTAAATAACTGTCATATTGAGTGTTACAGTATACAGTCATATTGAGTAATACCTCATTTTTGTATTTGCAAACCATAGAAAAAGAACTGTATCTAGTAAAACTCACATGTAATCAATATCACGGGCACTTTTAGACATTTTGCACGTTTGGATTAGGAATTATGTTGGAATACATTTGTATTGCTTTTTTCGCATTATCTCAGGATTCTAAGTACATTACTGTCAAATTGAGTAAAAATTTTTTTTTTTTTTTTGCAAACCCTACCAAATGTTTTTTTTTTCAGGAAAACTCTCAAAGATGCATTTCTTCAGGCATTATTAGACATTTGCATGTGTATTTTTGGAGTTATGTTTCAAAAACTGACATTTTGAATTTGACCAATATGAGGCCAGTAAAACCTGATTTTTGTATTTGTGAACCTTTCCAAAATACCTGCTCCCGGTAAAACTCACATACATTCAATATTACAGGCTTTTTAGGACAAATTTCATGTTTGGTTAGTACTGTTATATTCAATAAAAAAAAACTAACTTGTGTCTTTGTGAACCTCACAAAAGATCATTTTTCTAGTACAACTAACAAAAATACATATCTGTAGGCATTATTAGCCATTTTGCATGTGTTGTTTAGAAGTTATGTTTGAATACATTTTTATTGCTTTTTTTGCATTATCTCAGGATTTTAAGACTATAATAGTCATATTGGGTAAAAAACTACTTTTTGCATTTGCAAGATTTAAAAAAGCATCTGTGTCGAGTAAAATTCCCAAAGATGCATTATTTCAGGCATTATAAGTTATTTTTCATGTGTGGTCTAGGAATTATGTTTAAATAACTGTCAAATGGAGTGTTAGAGTATACAGTCATATTAAGTAAAACCTAAATTTTGTATTTGCAAACCATAGAAAAACAACTGTATCTCGTAAAACTCACATGTATTCAATATCACAGGCCTTTTTAGACATTTTGAACGTTTGGATTAGGAATTATGTTGGAATACATTTTATATGCTTTTTTCGCATTATATCAGGATTATAAGTACATTACCGAAAAATTTAGTAAAAAATTACTTTTTGTTTTTGCAAACCTTACCAAATATTTTTTTTCCAGGAAAATGCTCGAAGATACTTTTCTTCAGGCATTATTAGACATTTTGCATTTCTACTTTTGGAATAATGTTTCAAAATTGTCATTTTGAGTGTGACCAATATGAGGCCGGTAAAACCTAATTTTCGTATTTGTGAACCTTTCCAAAATACCAGATTCTGCTAAAACTCACATAAATTCAATAACCCGAACCCTAACCCTAACCCTAACCCAGTAAATGAACGTTTTTTTTTTACAAAATTTATTTTTACAGTGTTTGCAAAGATAAAAGTTAGTTTTTTTTATTCAATATAACAGTAAAACTGTAATACTAAATATGAATGGTTCATAAACATAACTCCAAAACCAAACATGAAATCTGTCTAAAAAAGCCTGTAATATTGACATTATGTGAGTTTTACCTGAATTAGGTATTTTGGAAAGGTTCACAAATGCAAAAAATTGGTTTTACTGGCCTCACATTGGTCACACTCAATAAGACAGTTTTGGAACCATATCTCCAAAAATACACATGCACAATTACAAAAAAATGCCTGAAGAAATGTATCTTTGTGAGTTTTACTGGAAAAAAACATTTTGTAAGGTTTGCAAAAACAAAAAGAAATGTTTTACCCAATTTGACAGTTATGTACTTAAATCCTGAGATAATGCAAAAAGAGCAATAAAAATGTATTCCAACATAATTCCTAATCCAAACGTGCAAATTGTCTAAAAATGCCTGTGCTTTTGAATCCATGTGAGTTTTACTAGATACAGTTGATTTTCTAACGTTTGCAAATACAAAAATTAGGTTTTACTCAATATGACTGTATACTGTAACACTCAATATGACAGTTATTTAAACATAACTCCTACACCACACATGAAAAATGGCTAATAATGCCTGAAATAATGCATCTTTGGGAGTTTTACTCGAAACAACAACAATCTTTGCAATGCAAAAAATAGTTATTTTACTCAATATGACAATAATGTTCTTGGAATCCCGAGATAATGCGAAAAAAGCAATAAAATGTTTTCAAACACAACTTTTAAACCACACATGCAAAACGGCTAATAATGCCTAGAGATGTGTATCTTTGTTAGTTGTGGTAGAAAAATGATGTTTTGTAGGGTTCACTGTAAAAAAAAAAATTCTATTTTTATGGTTAGTTTACTCTAAATTTCTACTGTAATTTTTCAATTTTTTTAGATAGGTTATAAAACTGTAGAATTGAAGACATCTGTAAATAAACAAACCACCTGTTATTTTAAGTAATATGCCAGTAATGACGAACTATGTATATTCCTATTTTTTTACAGAAAAATACCAAATTAATTTTACATATTATTTTCTGTTTTCTCAAAATACTTTCAATTTCATGTAAAATTACAGTAATTAACTTTAATTAAATATGTAGCTTGTTATATAAAAGTATTTGTCCATACTAACAATCTAACAGTTTTATATGTAACTTTAAGGTAAATCTATTTTTTTTATATTTATGTTGATTTTCACATTCAAGTCGAAAAATATGTGTAGCCTCTTGTAAAAGGTTTATGCTCAAACAATTAAATTTTTTTCGCTGTAATATGACATACATGAATGACTGCAAGACATACTTAATCACCAATCAACAGCCTTACAGATCACACTGACGGTGGCCGTACAAACAACTTTAACAATGTTACAAATATGCGCCACACTGTGGAGCCACATCAAACAAGAATGACAAACACATTTCAGGAGAACATCTTCACCGTAACACAACATTAACACAACAGAAACAATGCCCAGAATTCCATGTGTTACAATATACACCACCTAACCCCGCCCACCTCAACCAACGCACGGCGGGGGGCGGTGATGTTTTGGGGCGCGGGGTTGGGTGGTAGCAGGAACGTAGCCCGGAAGAGATAACGCTGCATTGGCTTGTGGGTATTTTTTATGTTGTGTTTGTGTTTTGTAACAGTAAGGATGTTTTCCTGAAATGTGTTTATCATTCTTGTTCAATGTGGATTCACAGTGTGGTGCATATTTTGTAACAGTGTTAAAGTTGTTTGTACAGCCACCAGCAGTGTGACCTGTGTGGCTGTTGACCAAGTATGTCTTGCAGTCACTATAATATGCATGACAATACCGTGCGCATCATACGCATCAGTTGGCATGCTGATGATTTGTTGAATGAACGTACAAAAATACCCACTACGGTACTACGTGTCAGAGTCTCCCGGCCAGACTTTGGGTCAACCCTACATGAGGGTCAGTAAAATTCTCGCTGTGAAATGGTAGGATCGGTAAGTATGTTGCTAGGGTGGGATAGCCATTCATGCAAGGCGAATCCACTTTGCATCAAGTTCCTGCAATCATTTGCCCCCCGGTAAAGTCAATGAGACACCCCTGATCCTAACAATTCAGAAAAAATCTGTAAAACAATGGTATTTTTCTGTGGAACCGCCAGCATTGTCACTTCACTAAAGGTGGTTGATCGGAATAATTTGGAAAAACTCTGAAGAATAAAGGTATTTTTCTGCAGAACTGGTTGCATCGTCGCTTTATTAAAGGTGGTTGATCTTAATAATTTAGTAAAAATCTGTAAAATTACGATATTTCACCCCAAAATGTTTCATGAAAATTTCTGTAAATATAATGTTTTTGATCATTATTTGGTTTACAATGTTTTACTTTAATTTTATCGTTTTTGTTTGGCAGCCGTAGCTGCCAGTAAATGAACATTTTTTTTACAGAAATTATTTTTACAGTGTTTGCAAAGATAAAATTAAGTTTTTTTTTATTCAATATAAGAGTAAAACTGTCTACTAAATATGAAAGGTTCATAAACATAACTCCAAAACCAAACATGAAATCTGTCTAAAAAAGCCTGTAATATTGACTTTATGTGAGTTTTACCTAAATTAGGTATTTTGGAAAGGTTCACAAATACAAACATTTGGTTTTACTGGCCTCACATTGGTCACACTCAATAAGAGAGTTTTTGAACCATATCTCCAAAAATACACATGCAAAATTACAAAAAAATGCCTGAAGAAATGTATCTTTGTAAGTTTTACTGGAAAAAACATTTTTTTTAAGGTTTGCAAAAACAAAAAGAAATGTTTTACACAATTTGACAGTAATGTACTTAAAATTGTGATAATGCAAAAAGAGCAATAAAAATGTATTCCAACATAAATCCTAATCCAAACGTCCACATTTTCTAAAAATGCCTGTGATATTGAATCCATGTGAGTTTTACTAGATACAGTTGCTTTTCTATGTTTTGCAAATACAAAAATTAGGTTTTACTCAATTTGACTGTATACTGTAACACTCAATATGAGAGTTATTTAAACATAACTCCTACACCACACATGAGAAATGGCTAATAATGCATGAAATAATGCATCTTTGGGAATTTTACTCGAAACGATTGCTTTTTTAAATCTTTGCAATGCAAAAAATAGTTGTTTTACTGAATATGACAATAATGTTCTTAAAATCCTGAGATAATGCGAAAAAAGCAATAAAAATGTTTTCAAACACAACTTTTAAACAACACATGCAAAACGGCTAATAATGCCTAGAGATGTGAATCTTTGTTAGTTGTAGCAAAAAAATATCTTTTGTAAGGTTCACTGTAAAAAAAAAATCTGATTTTTATGGTTAGTTTACTCTGAATTTCTACTGTAATTTTTCAATTTTTTTTGTATTTGTAACAGTGTTAAAGATGTTTGTACAGCAACCGTCAGTGTGCCCTGTGTGGCTGTTGACTAAGTATATCTTGCAGTCACTTTTCATAAGCACAACAAAACCGTGCACATAACATGCCTCAATTAGCACGCTGATGATTTGGTGAATGAGCGTACAAAAAAACCAACCACAGTACTACGTGTCATATTCGCCCAGCCAAACTTTGAGTCAACCCATCATGAGGGTCAGTGAAATTCTCGCTGTGAAATGGGAGGAATGGTAAGTATGTTGCTAAAGTGGGATAGCCATTCATGCAAGGTTAACCCACTTTGTATCAATTTCCTGCATCCAGTGGCCCTCTGGTAAAGTGGATGAGACACCCCTGATCCTAACAATGGTAGTTTTCTGTAGAACCGCCAGCATTGTCACTTCACTAAAGGTGGTTGATCGTATTAATTTGGAAAAACTCTGAAGAATAAAGGTATTTTTCAGCAGAACTGTTTGCATCGTCACTTTATTAAAGGTGGTTGATCTTAATAATTTAGTAAAAATCTGTAAAATTACGATATTTCACCCCAAAACGTTTCTTGAAAATTTCTGTAAATATAATGGTTTTGATCATTATTTGGTTTACAATGTTTTACTTTAATTTTATGGTTTTTGTTTGGCAGCCGTAGCTGCCAGTAAATGACCGATTTTTTTACAGAATTTATTTTTACAGTGTTTGCAAAGATACAATTTTGTTTTTTTTTTATTCAATATAACAGTATAACTGTCATACTAAATATGAAAGGTTCATAAACATAACTCCAAAACCAAACATGAAATCTGTCTAAAAAAGCCTGTAATATTGACTTTAAGTGAGTTTTACCTGAATTAAGTGTTTTGTAAAGGTTCACAAATACAAAAATTTGGTTTTACTGGCCTCACATTGGTCACACTGAATAAGTTTTTGAACCATATCTCCAAAAATACACATGCAAAATTACAAAAAATTGCCTTTAGTGAGTTTTACTGGAAAAAAAACCATTCTGTAAGGTTTGCAAAAACAAAAAGAAATGTTTTATTCAATTTGACAGTAATGTACTTAAAATCCCGAGATAATGCAAAAAGAGCAATAAAAATGTAGTCTCTGGGTTGTACTTGTATAGCGCTTTTCTACCTTCAAGGTACTCAAAGCACTTTGACACTACTTCCACATTTACCCATTCACACACACATTTACACACTGATGGAGGGAGCTGCCATGCAAGGCGCTAACCAGCACCTATCAGGAGCAAGGGTGAAGTGTCTTGCTCAGGACACAACGAACGTGACGAGGTTGGTACTAGGTGGGGATTGAACCAGCGTCCCTCGGGTTGCGCACGGCCACTCTTTTCCACTGCGCCACGCCGTCTCTATTCCAACATAATTCCTAATCCAAACGTGCAAAAAGTCTAAAAATGGCTGTGATATTAAATACATGTGAGTTTTACTAGATACAGTTGTTTTTCTATGGTTTGCATTTACAAAATTCAGGTTTTACTCAATATGAATGTATACTGTAACACTCAATATGACAGTTATTTAAACATAACTCCTACACCACACATGAAAATTGGCGTATTATGCCTGAAATAATGCATCTTTGGGAGTTTTACTCGGAACATATGCTTTTTGAAATCTTGCAAATGCAAAAAGTAGTTTTTTACTCAATATGACTATAATGTTCTTAGAATCCTGAGATAATGCGAAAAAAGCAATAAAAATGTATTCAAATATAACTTCTAAACAACACATGCAAAATGGCTAATAATGCCTAGAGATATGTGTTTTTGTTAGTTGTACTAGAAAAATGATATTTTGTAAGGTTTGCAAAGACACAAGTTAGTTATTTTATTCAATATACCACTATAACTGTCATACTAAATATGAAAGGTTTATAATCATAACTCCAAAACCAAACGTTAAATTTGTCTAAAAAAGTCTGTAATATTGAATTTATGTCAGTTTGAGCAGAATCAAGTATTTTGGAAAGGTTCACAAATGGAACATTTATTTTTTACTGGCCTCATATTGGTCACAATCAAAATGACAGTTTTTGAAACATAACTGAAAAAAGTAGAAAAGCAAAATATTTAAAATTAAAACTGAAAAAATATATCTTTGAGAGTTTAACTGGAAAAAAAAAACATTTGGTAAGGTTTGCAAAAACAAAAAGTTGTTTTTTTACCAAATTTGACAGTAATGTACTTAGAAACCTGAGATAATGCGAAAAAAGTAATAAAAATATATTCCAACGTAATTCCTAATCCAAATGTGCAAAATGTCTAAAAATGCCTGTTGTTTAGAAGTTATGTTTGAATAAATTTGTATTGCTTTTTTTCGCATGATCTCTGGATTCTAAGAACATTATAGTCATATTGAGTAAAAAACTACTTTTTACATTTGCAAGATTTAAAAAAGCATATGTTATGAGTAAAACTCATAAAGATGCATTATTTCAGGCATTATTAGCCATTTTTCATGTGTGGTGTAGGAGATATGTTTAAATAACTGTCATATTGAGTGTTACAGTATACAGTCATATTGAGTAAAACCTCATTTGTGTATTTGGAAACCATATAAAAACAACTGTATCCAGTAAAACTCACATGTGTTCAATATCACAGGCATTTTTGGACATTTAGCACGTTTGGATTAGGAATTATGTTGAAATCCATTTTTATTGCTTTTTTCGCACTATCTCAGGATTCTAAGAACATTATTGTCATATTGAGTAAAAAAATTACTCTTTGCATCTGCAAGATTTAAAAAAGCATATGTTTCGAGTAAAACTCCCAAATATGCATTAGTAAAAAAAATATTTTTGTTTTTGCAAACCTTACCAAATGTTTTTTTTTTTTTTCAGGAAAACTCTCAAAGATACATTTCTTCAGGCATTATGAGACATTTTGCATTTCTACTTTTGGAGTTAAGTTTCAAAATTGTCATTTTGAGTGTGACCAATATGAGGCCGTTAAAAAATATATTCTGTATTCATGAACCTTTACAAAATACCTGATTCTGGTAATACTCACATAATTTCAATGTTACAGGCTTTTTTAGAGAAATTTCATGTTTGGTTTTGGAGTTATGATTATGAAGATTTCATATTTAGTATGACAGTTATACTGTTATATTGAATAAAAAAAAACAATTTGTGTCTTTGCAAACCTTACAAATTATATTTTTCTTTTACAACTAACGAAAATACATATCTGTATGTTGCGATCTGTGGCTCAAATCTTCACGTGTTTGTTTTTTCATTCTGTCTGACCCGTTTATTTCCTGTTTTTATCCATCACTATGGTTACACATCAGTCCACCTGCTAGTCTCGCCCCGCACACCTGCTAATAATTATCACCCTCCTATTTAAGCTCACCTTTTCTGTTCACTCATTCTCGGATCCTAATTTGCCCACGCGCATCAGTGACGACTCTCATCATTCGTATGTATTCTCTCGCTAGCTCTCACGCCAAGCCACTTTATTGTCTAGCTTTCATGCTAAATGTTTTGTTTACTCTTTTGTGTCCTCGTACCAAGTTTTAGTTTTCCTTGTTTTATCCTAGCTTTCACGCTAGCGTCTTTTGTTTACCTTTTTTCTTTACACCAGTATTTTTGTTCATAGACTTTTGTTATTAAATAAATACCTTATATCTTACCTATGCTGTGTTCTGCTTCGACGCATCCACGGGAAAACCACACCGGCATTACCATGCCGAAGAAGAGTCATCACAGTAGGATCCGAGCATCAAGTTGTTTTTCCGCGTCGAAACCACGGGAGGAACCCTTCGACTTAGGGTTGTGGTTGGAGCTCGTGGCTTGGGAGCAGGAAAGACTCGACTGTGGGCCTGAAGTCTCCTCCGAAGCCGTTCGCGCTGCCCCGAAGAAGCGGGGGGTCCAGTGGAGAGGTCCCCCGCGCGGCAGTAATGTTCCAGCACCACTTATTCTTCCCCATGGACACAGCAAGTTTCACCCCGTCCAGGATTCACCCGTCATTACCGGTAATCCTGCTTGTTTTTTTTCAAATCATTCCTTAAGCTGCCATGACACTTTTTCTGACACAAGCGATGACGTAATTTGGGGAACGCCCACCGGTGTCGCAACACCGGCCTCTGTTAATGACATTTTTTCAGAAGATTTTTTTATTGTGGACGATATATCTCAGCCATTTTCCAAAAACTTGGACAGTAATAATACTTTCACACAGTATCAGGACATTTATATTGATTCTAGTCACCCTCAGTATATTGTTAATTGTCAAGATCAGCCTCCCATTACTTTGGCCCCGCCCACATCTCAGCCTATTTCACGTCCTACCCCTACGTCACCTGATTTTGAAACTGACCTAGAAAAATATAGTCCTGCCTGGATGGACGAGTGGTACAGGAGAGTTTTGATTGAACTGGAGCTGGAGGAGAAATTTCTTGCTGCTCAGAACAATCCTCTCCTCATACAGACTAATGGGGTGGAGTCTGCCCTCCTCCAAACCTCCCACCGCCCGCCCTTACGGTCAGCCTCTATCCAACGGGACCCCGTCTGGAATCCGGGTCTCGAGGGGAGGGCCAGTATTACTACTAAGCCTCCTAGACCTCCACCACCGGTGTTCACCCCTGTTAAACCTGTTAAGCCACTACGGCCTCCTAGACCTCCTCCACCGGTGTTCTCCCCGGTCAAGTCACGCCCTCTTAGACCTCCTCCACCTGTGTTCCGTCCGTACCCTAGTCCTTACCCAAGTTCTTGTCCGAGCCCCAGTGTTACTGTAAGTCCTAGTCTTTGTCCTAGTCCTTGCCCGAGCACCAGTTTGATTGTTAGTCCCAGTCCTTGCCCAAGCCCTAGTTTGACCGTTTGTCCTAGTTCTTGCCCAAGCCCTGGTATGACTGTAAGTCCTGGTCGTTGCCCAAGCCCTTCTCAAAGCACTAGTGTGATTGTAAGTCCTGGTCCTCTCTCAAGTCCTTGCCCGAGTCCTAGTGTTTGTCTTATCACTCATCATAGTCCTAGTCCTGCTCACAGCCAGTCCCCTAGTTCTCCTCGGCAGACCCCTGTGCCTGCTCCTCGGCTGAAGCCGACACCTGCTCCTCGGCTGAAGCCGACACCTGCTCCTCGGCTGAAGCCGACACCTGCTCCTCGGCTGAAGCCGACACCTGCTCCTCGGCTGAAGCCGACACCTGCTCCTCGGCTGAAGCCGACACCTGCTCCCAGTCTGGTTCTCACACCAGCACATGACTCTGACCTGGTTTTCACACCAGAAAATGTTTCTAGCCTTGTTCTCACGCCAGTTTCAGACTCTAAACTGGTTCTCACGCCAGCACCAGTTCCTAAGCTGGAGCCCACTCCGGTACCAGCACCACGACAGGTACCGGTGCCAGCTCCGTGCCGCCAAGCACCGGTGCCAGCTCCGCGCCGCCAAGCACCGGTGCCAGCTCCGCGCCGCCAAGCACCGGTGCCAGCTCCGCGCCGCCAAGCACCGGTGCCAGCTCCGCGCCGCCAAGCACCGGTGCCAGCTCCGCGCCGCCAAGCACCGCCGACGACGGGGCTGGAGCCCACACCAGCGCCGACGACGGGGCTGGAGCCCACACCAGCGTCGACGACGGGGCTGGAGCCCACACCAGCGTCGACGACGGGGCTGGAGCCCACACCAGCGTCGACGACTCCTGCGGCTCCCAGGCCACCACCGACGACTCCTGCGGCTCCCAGGCCGCCTCCGACGACTCCTGCGGCTCCCAGGCCGCCTCCGACGACTCCTGCGGCTCCCAGGCCGCCTCCGACGACTCCTGCGGCTCCCAGGCCGCCTCCGACGACTCCTGCGGCTCCCAGGCCGCCTCCGACGCCTTCTTCGGCTGCAGCACCCGCATCATCCTCGCCAGCTGCACTCGGGCCTGCTTTGGCTGCAGTCCCCGTACCCTCGCCTGCTGGGATTTCGGTGCTGAGGCGTCGTCCACCACGTCGACCACGGGCGTGGCCTCTGCGAGGTCATCCTCCTCGCCAGATACTCCCTCCTCCATGTCGGCCACGGATGTGGCCGTGCCCGGGTCGTCCGCCTCGCCGGGCACCTCATCCTGCGAGGCGGCCACTAATGTGGCCTTTTCGAGGTCGCCCGCCAAAACTTTTTCGGCAGCAGCGTTCCACCCGCCGCCGCCACATGATGTGTCCTCGGTGGATTCGGGGACATGTGATCTGGCGACCCTCCACCGTGGCCTCCCTCCGCCCTCCCTTCGTTTGTGAACTTTCTGGTTTTGGGGAGGGGGTTCAAGTTTTTGTTTGTTTTTTAAGACATCTAGTATCTGTCTTTTGTTGGGGGGGAATACTGTTGCGATCTGTGGCTCAAATCTTCACGTGTTTGTTTTTTCATTCTGTCTGACCCGTTTATTTCCTGTTTTTATCCATCACTATGGTTACACATCAGTCCACCTGCTAGTCTCGCCCCGCACACCTGCTAATAATTATCACCCTCCTATTTAAGCTCACCTTTTCTGTTCACTCATTCTCGGATCCTAATTTGCCCACGCGCATCAGTGACGACTCTCATCATTCGTATGTATTCTCTCGCTAGCTCTCACGCCAAGCCACTTTATTGTCTAGCTTTCATGCTAAATGTTTTGTTTACTCTTTTGTGTCCTCGTACCAAGTTTTAGTTTTCCTTGTTTTATCCTAGCTTTCACGCTAGCGTCTTTTGTTTACCTTTTTTCTTTACACCAGTATTTTTGTTCATAGACTTTTGTTATTAAATAAATACCTTATATCTTACCTATGCTGTGTTCTGCTTCGACGCATCCACGGGAAAACCACACCGGCATTACCATGCCGAAGAAGAGTCATCACACTGTAGGCATTATTAGCCATTTTGCATGTGTTGTTTAGAAGTTATGTTTGAATACATTTTTATTGCTTTTTTCCCATTATCTCAGGATTCTAAGAACGTTATAGTCATATTGAGTAAAAAACTACTTTTTGCATTTGCAAGATTTAAAAAAGCATATGTTTTGAGTAAAACTCCCAAAGATGCATTATTTCAGGCATTATAAGCCATTTTTCATGTGTGGTGTAGGAGTTATGTTTAAATAACTGTCATATTGAGTTTTACAGTATACAGTCATATTGACTAAAACCTAAATTTTGTATTTGCAAACCATAGAAAAACAACTGTATCTAGTAAAACTCACATATATATCCGCCTCCGCTTGGGATGGTTTCCTGCTGGCTCCGCTGTGAACGGGACTCTCGCTGCTGAGTTGGACCCGCTTTGGACTGGACTCTCGCGACTATGTTGGATCCATTGTGGATTGAACTTTCACAGTATCATGTTAGACCAGCTCGACATCCATTGCTTTCCTCCTCTCTAAGGTTCTCATAATCATTATTGTCACAGACGTCCCACTGGATCATTATTGTCACCGATGTCCCACTGGGTGTGAGTTTTCCTTGCCCTTATGTGGGCCTACCGAGGATGTCGTGGTGGTTTGTGCAGCCCTTTGAGACACTAGTGATTTAGGGCTATATAAGTAAACATTGATTGATTGATTGATATCACAGGCAGTTTTAGACATTTAGCACGTTTGGATTAGGAATTATATTGGAATAAATTGTTTTGCTTCTTTTCGCATTATCACAGGATTCTAAGTACATTACTGTCAAATTTAGTAAAAAATTACTTTTTGTTTTTGCAAACCTTACCAAATGGTTTTTTTTTCCAGGAAAACCCTCAAAGATACATTTCTTCCGGCATTATTAGACATTTTTCATTTCTACTTTTGGAGTTATGTTTCAAAATTGTCATTTTGAGTGGACTTGATTCCGGTATAACTCACATAAATTCAGTATTACAGGCTTTTTTAGAGAAATTTCATGTTTGGTTTTGGAATTATGATCATAGAGCTTTCATATTTAGTTTGACAGTTATACTGTTAAATTGAATAAAAAAAACTAACTTGTGTCTTTGCAAACCTTACAAAAGATATGTTTTCTTGTACAACTAACAAAAATACATATCTCTAGGCATTATTAGCTATTTTGCATGTGTTGTTTGAATACATTTTTATCGCTTTTTTCGCATTATCTCAGGATTCTAAGAACATTGTAGTCATATTGAGTGAGAAAATACATTTTGCATTTGCAAGATTTAAAAAAGCATATGTTTCGAGTAAAACTCCCAAAGATGCATTATTTCAGGCTTTATTAGCCATTTTTCATGTGTGGTGTAGGAGTTAAGTTTAAATAACTGTCATATTGCGTGTTATAGTATACAGTCATATTGAGTAAAACCTAAATTTTGTATTTGCAAACCATAGAAAAACAACTGTATCTAGTGAAACTCACATGTATTCAATATCACAGGCATTTTTAGACATTTTGTACGTTTGGATTAGGAATTATGTTGGAATACATTTTTATTCTAAGCACATTACTGTCAAACTTAGTAGAACAATGACTTTTGTTTTGCAAACCTTACCAAATGTTTTGATTTTCAGGAAAACTCTCAAAGATACATTTCTTCAGGCATTATTAGACATGTTGCATTTATATTTTTGGAGTTATGTTTCGAAAACTGTCATTTTGAGTGTGACCAATGTGAGGCTAGTAAAACCTAATTTTTGTATTTGTGATTCTTTCCAAAATACCTGATTCAAAATACAGTCATATTGAGTGAAACATTAATGTTGTATTTGCAAACCATAGAAAAACAACTGTATCTAGTAAAACTCACATTTATTCAATATCACAGGCATTTTTAGACATTTTGCACGTTTGGATTAGGAATTATGTTGGAATCTACTTTTATTGCTTTTTTCGCATTATCTCAGGATTCTAAGTACATTACTGTCAAATTTAGTAAAAAAAATACTTTTTGTTTTTGCAAACCCTACCAAATTTTTTTATTCCCAGGAAAACTCTCAAAGATACATTTCTTCAGGCATTATTTGACATTTTGCATTTCTACTTTTGGAGTTATGTTTCGAAATTGTCATTTTGAGTGTGACCAATATGAGGCCAGTAAAACCTAATTTTTATTTTTGTGAACCTTTCCAAAATACCTGATTCTGCTAAAACTCACATATATTCAACACTATAGGCATTTTTAGACAGCTTTCATGCTTGGTTTTAGAGTTATGATTATAAACCTTTCATTTTTAGCATGACAGTTTTACTGTTATATTGAATAAATAACTAATTTGTGTCTTCTCAAATCTTACAAAATATAATTTTTCGAGTACAACTTACGAAAATACATATCTCTAGACATTATTATCCATTTTGCATGTGTTGTTTAGAAATTATGTTTGAATACATCTTTATTGCTTTTTTCGCATTATCTCAGGATTCTAAGAACATTATAGTCATATTGAGTAAAAAAACTACTTTTTGCATTTATAAGATTTAAAAAAGCACATGTTCCGAGTAAAACTCCCAAAGATGCATTATTTCAGTTATAATAAGCCATTTTTCATGTGTGGTGTAGGAGTTATGTTTAAATAACTGTCATATTGAGTGTTACAATATACATTCATATTGAGTAAAACCTGAATTTTGTATATGCAAACCATAGAAAAACAACTGTATCTAGTAAAACTCATATTTATTTAATATCACAGCCATTTTTAGACTTTTTGCACATTTGGATTAGGAATTATGTTGGAATAGAGACGGCGTGGCGCAGTGGAAAAGAGTGGCCGTGCGCAACCCGAGGGACGCTGGTTCAATCCCCACCTAGTACCAACCTCGTCACGTTCATTGTGTCCTGAGCAAGACACTTCACCCTTGCTCCTGATAGGTGCTGGTTAGCGCCTTGCATGGCAGCTCCCTTCATCAGTGTGTAAATGTGTGTGTGAATGGGTAAATGTGGAAGTAGTGTCAAAGTGCTTTGAGTACCTTGAAGGTAGAAAAGCGCTATACAAATACAACCCAGAGAATACATTTTCTTTTTGTTTTTGCAAACCTTACAGAATGTTTTTTTTCCAGTAAAACTCACTAAAGGCATTTTTTTGTAATTTTGCATGTGTATTTTTGGAGATATGGTTCAAAAACTTATTCAGTGTGACCAATGTGAGGCCAGCAAAACCAAATGTTTGTATTTGTGAACCTTTACAAAATACCTAATTCAGGTAAAACTCACATAAAGTCAATATTACAGGCTTTTTTAGACAGATTTCATGTTTGGTTTTGGAGTTATGTTTATGAACTTTTCATATTTAGTATGACAGTTATACTGTTATATTGAATGAAAAAAAAAAAAAAATTGTGTCTTTGCAAACACTGTAAAAATAAATTCTGTAAAAAAAACGGTCATTTACTGGCAGCTATGGCTCCCAAACAAAAACCATAAAATTAAAGTAAAACATTGTAAACCAAATAATGATCAAAACCATTATATTTACAGACATTTTTATGAAACGTTTTGGGGAGAAATATCATAATTTTACAGATTTTTACTAAATTATTAAGATCAACCACCTTTAATAAAGTGACGATGCAAACAGTTCTGCAGAAAAATACCTTTATTCTTCAGAGTTTTTCCAAATTATTACGATCAACCACCTTTAGTGAAGTGACAATGCTGGCGGTTCCACAGAAAACTACCATTGTTAGGATCAGGGGTGTCTCATTCACTTTACCAGGGGGCCACTGGATGCAGGAAATTGATACAAAGTGGGTTAACCTTGCATGAATGGCTATCCCACCCTAGCAACATACTTACCATTCCTACCATTTCACCTCGAGAATTTCACTGACCCTCATGTAAGGTTGACTCAAAGTTTGGCTGGGCGTATATGACACGTAGTACTGTGGAAGGTTTTTTTTGTACGCTCATTCACCAAATCATCAGCGTGCTAATTGAGGCATGTTATGTGCACGGTTTTGTTGTGCATATGAACAGCCACACAGGTCACACTGACGGTTGCTGTACAAACATCTTTAACGCTGTTACAAATATGCACCACACTATGAACCCACATCGAACAAGAATGATAAACACATTTCAGGAAAACATCCTCAGTGTAATAAAACATAAACACAACATAACAAATACCCAGAAGCCCATGCAGCGCTGACTGTTCCGGGCTAGAACCCCGCTACCACCGATCCCCGTGCCCCAAAACATCACCGCACCCCTCCGTTAATTGGTTGAGGTGGGCGGGGTAAGGTGGTGGGGGTGTATATCGTAGCACATGGAATTCTACGTATGGTTTCTGTTGTGTTAATGTTGTGTTACGGTGACAATGTTCTCCTGAAATGTGTTTGTCATTCTTGTTTGATGTGGCTCCACAGTGTGGCGCATATTTGTAACATTGTTAAAGTTGTTAGTACGGCCACCGTCAGTGTGATCTGTATGGCTGTTGATTAAGCATGTCTTGCAGTAACTCATGTATGTCATATTAAAGTTTGAGCATAAGCCATTTTATAAGAGGCTACATATATTTTTCATCTTGAATGTGAAAATACACATAAATCTTAAAAAAATTTGATTTACCTTATAATTACATATAAAACTGGTAGATTGTTAGTATGGACTAATACTTTTATATAACAAGCTACATATTTAATTAAAAATAAATACTGTAATTTTACATTAAATTGAAAGTAATTTGAGAAAACAGAAAATAATATGTATAGTTAATTTGGTATTTTTCTTTCAAAAAAATAGGAATATAGATAGTTTGTCATAAATGGCATATTACTTAAAATAACAGGCGGTTTGTTTATTTACAGATAATATCTTCAATTCTACAGTTTTATAACCTATTTAAAAAAAATTCTAAATTACAGTAGAAATTTAGAGTACTCTAACCATAAAAATCTGATTTTTTGTTTTACATTGAACCCTACAAAAGATAATTTTTTGCTACAACTAACAAACTGCACAAAAATACCTTTATTCTTCAGAGTTTTTCCAAATTATTACGATCAACCACCTTTAGTGAAGTGACAATGCTGGCGGTTCCATAGAAAAACACCATTGTTAAACAGATTTTTTCTGAATTGTTAGGATCAGGGGTGTCTCATTCACTTCACCGGGGGGCCACTGGATGCAGGAAGTTGATGCAAAGTGGGTTAACCTTGCATGAATCTAGCAACATACTTACAAATCCCACCGCGAGAATTTCTCTGACCCTCATATAAGATTGACTCAAAGTTTGGCCGGGCGAATATGACATGTAGTACCGTGGGGTGTTTTTTTGTACGCTCATTCACCAAAACATCAGCGTGCCTACTGAGGAATGTGATGGGCACTGTCCTGTTGTGCATATGATAGTGACTGCAAGATATACTTGGTCAACAGCCACACAGGTCACACTGACGGTGGCTGTACAAACAACTTTAACATTGTTAAAAATATGGACCACACTGTGAACCCACATTGAACAAGAATGATAAAAACATTTCAGGAAAACATCCTCACTGTAATAAAACATAAACACAACATAACAAATACCCACAAGCCCATGCAGCGCTGACTCTTCCAGGCTACACCCCTGCTCCCAACCAACCCTGCGCCCCAAAACATCACCGCCCCCCTCCGTGCGTTGGTTGAGGTGGGCGGGGTTAGGTGGTGGGGGTGTATATTGTAACACATGGAATTCTGGGTATTGTTTCTGTTGTGTTAATGTTGTGTTATGGTGAAGATGTTCCCCTGAAATGTGTTTGTCATTCTTGTTTGATGTGGCTCCACAGTGTGGCGCATATTTGTAACATTGTTAAAGTTGTTTGTACGGCCACCATCAGTGTGATCTGTAAGGCTGTTGACTGTATATTAAGTATGTCTTGCAGTCACTCATGTATTTCATATTAAAGGGAAAAAAATGTCATTGTTAGTTTGAGCATAAACCTTTTATAAGAGGCTACATATATTTTCTACTTGAATGTGAAAAGACACATAAATTAAAAAAAAAATTGGTTTACCTTAAAATTACATATAAAACTGTTAAATTGTTAGTATGGACAAATACTTTTATACAACAAGCTACATATTTAATTAAAGTTAATTACTGTAATTTTACATGAAATTGAAAGTAATATGAGAAAACAGAAAATAATATGTAAAATTAATTTGGTATTTTTCTGTAAAAAAATAGGAATATACATAGTTCGTTATTACTGGCATATTACTTAAAATAACAGAAGGTTTGTTTATTTACAGATAATGTCTTCAATTCTACAGTTTTATAACCTCTTTAAAAAAAATTAAAAATTACAGTAGAAATTTAGAGTAAACTAACCATAAAAATCTGATTTTTTTTTTTACAGTGAACCCTACAAACGATAATTTTTTGCTACAACTAACAAAGATACACATATCTAGGCATTATTAGCCATTTTGCATGTGTGGTGTAGGAGTTATGTTTAAATAACTGTCATATTGAGTGTTACAGTATACAGTCATATTGAGTAAAACCTAATTTTTGTATTTGCAAACCATAGAAAAGCAACTGTATCTAGTAAAACTCACATGGATTCAATACCACAGGCATTTTTAGAAAATTTGGACGTTTGGATTAGGAATTATGTTGGAATATATTTTTATTGCTCTTTTTGCATTATCTCACAATTTTAAGTACATTACTGTCAAATTGTGTAAAACATTTCTTTTTGTTTTTGCAAACCTTACAAAATGTTTTTTTTCCATTAAAACTTACAAAGACACATTTCTTCAGGCATTTTTTTGTAATTTTGGATGTGTATTTTTGGAGATATGGTTCAAAAACTATCTTATTGAGTGTGACCAATGTGAGGCCAGTAAAACCAAATTTTTGTATTTGTGAACCTTTCCAAAATATCTAATTAAGGTAAAACTCACATAAAGTCAATATTACAGGCTTTTTTTTAGACAGATTTCATGTTTGGTTTTGGAGTTATGTTTATGAACCTTTCATATTTAGTAGACAGTTTTACTGTTATATTGAATAAAAAAAACTCAATTTTATCTTTGCAAACACTGTAAAAATAATTTCTGTAAAAAAAATGTTCATTTACTGGCAGCCACGGCTGCCAAACAAAAACGATAAAATTAAAGTAAAACATTGTAAACCAAATAATGATCAAAAACATTATATTTACAGAAATTTTCATGAAACATTTTGGGGTGAAATATCGTAATTTTACAGATTTTTACTGAATTATTAAGATCAACCACCTTCAATAAAGTGACGATGCAACCAGTTCTGCAGAAAAATACCTTTATTCCTCAGATTTTTTCCAAATTATTACGATCAACCACTTTTAGTGAAGTGACAATGCTGGCGGTTCCACAGAAAAATACCATTGCTTTACAGATTTTTTCTGAATTGTTAGGATCAGGGGTGTCTCATTGACTTTACCGGGGGGCCATTGGATGCAGGAACTCAATGCAAAGTGAATTTGCCTTGCATTAATGGCTATCCCCCCCTAGCAACATACTTACCGATCCTACCATTTCACAGCGAGAATTTTACTGACCCTCATGTAGGATTGACCCAAAGTCTGGCCGGGAGACTCTGACACGTTGTACCGTAGTGTATATTTTTGTACGTTCATTCAACAAATCATCAACATGCCAACTGATGCGTATGATGCGCAAGGTATTGTCACGCATATGATAGTGACTGCAAGACATACTTGGTCAACAGCCACACAGGTCACACTGCTGGTGGCTGTACAAACAACTTTAACACTGTTACATAATGTGCACCACACTGTGAATCCACCTTGAACAAGAATGATAAACACATTTCAGGAAAACATCCTTACTGTTACAAAACACAAAAACAACATAAAAAATACCCACAAGCCCATGCAGCGTTATGTCTTCCGGGCTACGTCCCCGCTACCACCCAACCCCGCGCCCCAAAACATCACCGCCCCCCTTTGTGCGTTGGTTGAGGTGGGCGGGGTTAGGTGGTGGGGGTGTATATTGTAACACATGGAATTCTGGGTATTGCTTCTGTTGTGTTAATGTTGTGTTACGGTGAAGATGTTCTCCTGAAATGTGTTTGTCATTCTTGTTTGATGTGGCTCCACAGTGTGGCGCATATTTGTAACATTGTTAAAGTTGTTTGTACGGCCACCGTCAGTGTGATCTGTAAGGCTGTTGACTGGTGATTAAGTATGTCTTGCAGTCACTCATGTATGTCATATTACAGCGAAACTAATTTTAATTGTTAGTTTGAGCATAAACCTTTTACAAGAGGCTACATATATTTTTCGACTTGAATGTGAAATTACTCATAAATATTAAAAAAATTTGATTTACCTTAAAATTACATATAAAACTGTTAGATTGTTAGTATGGACAAATACTTTTATATAACAAGCTACATATTTAATTAAAGTTAATTACTGTAATTTTACATGAAATTGAAAGTAATTTGAGAAAACAGAAAATAATATGTAAAATTCATTTGGTATTTTTCTGTAAAAAAATAGGAATATACATAGTTCGTCATTACTGGCATATTACTTAAAATAACAGGCGGTTTGTTTATTTACAGATAATGTCTTCAATTCTACAGTTTTATAACCTCTTTAAAAAAATTGAAAAATTACACTAACCATAAAAATCTGATTTTTTTTTACAGTGAACCCTACAAAAGATCATTTTTCTACCACAACTAACAAAGATACACATCTCTAGGCATTATTAGCCGTTTTTCATGTGTTGTTTAAAAGTTGTGTTTGAAAACATTTTTATTGCTTTTTTCGCATTATCTCGGGATTCCAAGAACATTATTGTCATATTGAGTAAAACAACTATTTTTTGCATTACAAAGATTTAAAAAAGCAATCGTTTCGAGTAAAACTCCCAAAGATGCATTATTTCAGGCATTATTAGCCATTTTTCATGTGTGGTGTAGGAGTTATGTTTAAATAACTGTCATATTGAGTGTTACAGTATACAGTCATATTGAGTAAAACCTAATTTTTGTATTTGCAAACCATAGAAAATCAACTGTATCTAGTAAAACTCACATGGATTCAAAAGCACAGGCATTTTTAGACAATTTGCACGTTTGGATTAGGAATTATGTTGGAATACATTTTTATTGCTCTTTTTGCATTATCTCAGGATTTAAGTACATAACTGTCAAATTGGGTAAAACATTTCTTTTTGTTTTTGCAAACCTTACAAAATGTTTTTTTTCCAGTAAAACTCACAAAGATACATTTCTTCAGGCATTTTTTTGTAATTTTGCATGTGTATTTTTGGAGATATGGTTCCAAAACTGTCTTATTGAGTGTGACCAATGTGAGGCCAGTAAAACCAATTTTTTGCATTTGTGAACCTTTCCAAAATACCTAATTCAGGTAAAACTCACATAAAGTCAATATTACAGGCTTTTTTAGACAGATTTCATATTTGGTTTTGGAGTTATGTTTATGAACCATTCATATTTAGTATGACAGTTTTACTGTTATATTGAATAAAAAAACTAACTTTTATCTTTGCAAACACTGTAAAAATAAACTTTTAAAAAAAACGGTCATTTACTGGCAGCTACGGCTGCTAAACAAAAACCATAAAACTAAAGTAAAACATTGTAAACCAAATAATGATCAAAAATATTATATTTACAGAAATTTTCATGAAATGTTTTGGGGTGAAATATTGTAATTTTACAGATTTTTACTAAATTATTAAGATCAACCACCTTTAATAAAGTGACGATGCAAACAGTTCTGCTGAAAAATACCTTTATTCTTCAGAGTTTTTCCAAATTATTACGATCAACCACTTTTAGTGAAGTGAAAATGCTGGCGGTTCCACAGAAAAATACCATTGTTTTACAGATTTTTTCTGAATTGTTAGGATCAGGGGTGTCTCATTGACTTTACCGGGGGGCCACTGGATGCAGGAACTTGATGTAAAGTGGATTCGCATTGCATGAATGGCTATCCCACCCTAGCAACCGGTCATCCCATTTCACCGCGAGAATTTTACTGACCCTCATGTAGTACTGACCTAAAGTCTAGCCGGGAGACTTATTATACGCTCATTCACCAAATCATTAGCATGCCTACTGATGCGTGTGATGTGCACGGTAATGTCATGCACAAGATAGTGACTGTAAGAAATACTTGGTCAACAGCCACACAGGTCACACTGCTGGTGGCTGTACAAACAACTTTAACACTGTTACAAAATATGCACCACACTGTGAATCCACATCGAACAAGAATGATAAACACATTTCAGGAAAACATCCTCACTGTAACAAAACATAAACACAACATAACAAATACCCACAAGCCCATGCAGCGCTGACTCTTCCGGGCTACACCCCTGCTACCACCCAGCCCATCGCCCCCAAATATCACCGCCCCCCTCCGTGCGTTGGTTGAGGTGGGCGGGGTTAGGTGGTGGGGGTGTATATTGTAAAACATGGAATTCTGGGTATTGTTTCTGTTGTGTTAATGTTGTGTTACGGTGAAGATGTTCTCCTGAAATGTGTTTGTCATTCTTGTTTGATGTGGCTCCACAATGTGGCGCATATTTGTAACATTGTTAAAGTTGTTAGTACGGCAACCGTCAGTGTGATCTGTAAGGCTGTTGACTGTTGATTAAGTATGTCTTGCAGTCACTCATGTATGTTATATTACAGGGAAAAAAATGTAATTGTTAGTTTGACCATAAACCTTTTATAAGAGGCTACATATTTTTTTCGCCTTGAATGTGAAAATACACATAAATATTAAAAAAAATTGAATTACCTTAAAACTACATTAACATTACAAAACATTTCTTTTTGTTTTTGCAAATCTTACAAAAAAAATTTTTTCCAGTAAAACTCACAAAGATACATTTCTTCAGGCATTTTTTTGTAATTTTGCATGTGTATTTTTGGAGATATGGTTCAAAAACTGTCTTATTCAGTGTGACCAATGTGAGGCCAGTAAAACCAATTTTTTGTATTTGTGAACCTTTCCAAAATACCTAATTCAGGTAAAACTCACATAAAGTCAATATTACAGGCTTTTTTAGACAGATTTCATGTTTGGTTTTGGAGTTATGTTTATGAACCTTCCATATTATTATGACAGTTGTACTGTTATATTGAATTAAAAAAAAAACTCGTATCTTTGCAAACACTGTAAAAATAAATTCTGTAAAAACAAACGGTCATTTACTGGGTTAGGGTTATTGAATGTATGTGAGTTTTAGCAGAATCAGGTATTTTGGAAAGGTTCACAAATACGAAAATTAGGTATTGGTCACAATCAAAATGACAATTTTGAAACATAACTCCAAAAGTAGAAATGCACAATGTCTTATAATGCCTGAAGAAAAGTATCTTTGAGCGTTTTCCTGAAAAAAAAAATATTTGGTAAGGTTTGCAAAAAAAAAAAGAATTTTTTACTAAATTTGTCAGTGATGTACTTATAATCCTGATATAATGCGAAAAAAGCAATAAAAATCTATTCCAACATAATTCCTAATCCAAACGTGCAAAATGTCTAAAAATGCCTGTGGTATTGAATACATGTGAGTTTTACTAGATACTGTTTTTTTGCTATGGTTTGCAAATACACAAATGAGGTTTTACTCTATATGACTGTATACTGTAACACTCAATATGACAGTTATTTAAACATAACTCCTACACCACACATGAAAAATGGCTAATAATGCCTAGAGATATGTATTTTTGTTAGTTGTACAAGAAAAATGATCTTTTGTGAGGTTCCCAAGGACAAAAGTTATTTTTTTTATTCAATATAACAGTACTACATATGAAAGGTTTATAATCATAACTCCAAAACCAAACATGAAATGTGTCTTAAAAAGCCTGTAATATTGAATTTATGTGAGTTTTACCGGAATCAAGTATTTTGGAAAGGTTCACAAATACAAAAATCAGGTTTTACTGGCCTCATATTGGTCAAATTCAAAATGTCAGTTTTTGAATCATAACTCCAAAAATACACATCCAAAATGTCTAATAATGCCTGAAGAAATGCATCTTTGAGATTTTTCCTGGAAAAAAAAAATTGGTAGGGTTTGCAAAAACAAAAAGTAATTTTTTACTCAATTTGACAGTAATGTACTTAGAATCCTGAGATAATGCGAAAAAAGCAATAAAAATGGATTCCAAAATAATTCCTAATCCAAACGTGCTAAATGTCTAAAAATGCCTGGGATATTGAATACATGTGAGTTTTACTAGATACAGTTGTTTTTCTATGGTTTGCAAATACACAAATGAGGTTTTACTCAATATGACTGTATACTCTAACACTCAATATGACAGTTATTTAAACATAACTCCTACACCACACATGAAAAATGGCTAATAATGCCTGAAATAATGCATCTTTTGGAGTTTTATTCGAAACATATGCTTTTTTAAATCTTGCAAATGCAAAAAGTAGTTTTTTACTCAATATGACTATAATAGTCTTACAATCCTGAGATAATGCGAACAAAGCAATAAAAATGTATTCAAACATAACTTCTAAACAACACATGCAAAATGGCTAATACTGCCTAGAGAAATGTATTTTTGTTAGTTGTACAAGAAAAATTATCTTTTGTGAGGTTCACAAAGACAAAAGTTAGTTTTTTTATTCAATATAATAGTATAACTGTCATACTAAATATGAAAGGTTTATAATCATAACTCCAAAACCAAACATGATATTTGTCTTAAAAAGCCTGTAATATTGAAGTTATGTGAGTTTTACCGGAATCAGGTATTTTAGGAAAGGTTCACAAAAACGAAAATCAGGTTTCACTGGCCTTATATTGGTCAAACTCAAAATGTCAGTTTTTGTAACATAACTCCAAAAATACACATGCAAAATGTCTAATAATGCTTGAAGAAATGAATCTTTGAGAGTTTTCCTGAAGAAAAACCTTTGGTAGGGTTTGCAAAAACAAAAAGTATTTTTTTTACTCAATTTGACAGTAATCTACTTAGAATCCTGAGATAATGCGAAAAAAGCAATAAAAATGTATTCCAACATAATTCCTAATCCAAACGTGCAAAATGTCTAAAAATGCCTGTGATATTGAATACACGTGAGTTTTACTAGATACAGTTGTTTTTTCTATGGTTTGCAAATAAAAAAATGAGGTTTTAATCAATATGACTGTATACTGTAACACTCAAAATGAGAGTTATTTAAACATAACTCCTACACCACACATGAAACATGGCTAATAATGCCTGAAATAATGCATATTTGGGAGTTTTACTCGAAACATATGCTTTTTTAAATCTTGCAAATGCAAAAAGTAGGTTTTTGACTCAATATGACTATTATAGTCTTACAATCCTGAGATAATGCGAAAAAAGCAATAAAAATTTATTCAAACATAACTTCTAAACAACACATGGAAAATGGCTACTAATGCCAAGAGATATGTATTGTTGTTAGTTGTACTAGAAAAATCATCTTTTGTGAGGTTCACAAAGACACAAGTTAGTTTTTTTATTCAATATAACAGTACTAAATATGAAAGGTTTATAATCATAACTCCAAAACCAAACATGAAATTTGTCTTAAAAACCCTGTAATATTGAATTTATGTGAGTTTTACCGGAATCAGGTATTTTAGAAAGGATCAGAAATACAAAAATCAGGTTTTGTCAAAAATCAGGTTTGTCAAACTCAAAATGTCAGTTTTTGAAACATAACTCCAAAAATACACATGCAAAATGTCTAATAATGCCTGAAGAAATGCATCTTTGAGAGTTTTCCAGAATAAAAACATTTGTTAGGGTTTGCAAAAACAAAAAGTAATTTTTTTACTCAATTTGACAGTAATGTACTTAGAATCCTGAGATAATGCGAAAAAAGCAATAAAAATGTATTCCAACATATTTTCCAAATCCAAACGTGCGAAATGTCTAAAAATGCCTGTGATATTGAATACATGTGAGTTTTACTAGATACAGTTTTTTTTTCTATGGTTTGCAAATACAAAAATGAGGTTTTACTCAATATGACTGTATACTGTAACACTCAATATGACAGTTATTTAAACATAACTCCTACACCACACATGAAAAATGGCTAATAATGCCTGAAATAATGCATATTTGGGAGTTTTACTCGAAACATATGCTTTTTTAAATCTTGTAAATGCAAAAAGTAGTTTTTTACTCAATATGACTATAATAGTCTTACAATCCTGAGATAATGCGAAAAAAGCAATAAAAATGTATTCAAACATAACTTCTAAACAACACATGGAAAATGGCTACTAATGCCAAGAGATATGTATTGTTGTTAGTTGCAATAGAAAAATCATCTTTTGTGAGGTTCACAAAGACACAAGTTAGTTTTATATTCAATATAACAGTACTAAATATGAAAGGTTTATAATCATAACTCCAAAACCAAACATGAAACTTGTCTTAAAAACCCTGTAATATTGAATGTATGTGAGTTTTACCGGAATCAGGTATTTTGGAAAGGATCACAAATACAAAAATCAGGTTTGTCAAACTCAAAATGTCAGTTTTTGAAACATAACTCCAAAAATACACATGCAAAATGTCTAATAATGCCTGAAGAAATGCATCTTTGAGAGTTTTCCAGAAAAAAAAAACATTTGGTAGGGTTTGCAAAAACAAAAAGTATTTTTTTTTACTCAATTTGACAGTAATGTACTTAGAATCCTGAGATAATGCGAAAAAAGCAATACAAATGTATTCCAACATAATTCCTAATCCAAACGTGCAAAATGTCTAAAAATGCCTGTGATATTGAATACATGTGAGTTTTACTAGATACAGTTGTTTTTCTATGGTTTGCAAATACAAAAATGAGGTTTTACTCAATATGACTGTATACTGTAACACTCAATATGACAGTTATTTAAACATAACTCCTACACCACACATGAAACATGGCTAATAATGCCTGAAATAATGCATATTTGGGAGTTTTACTCGAAACATATGCTTTTTTAAATCTTGCAAATGAAAAAATTAGGTTTTTACTCAATATGACTATGATAGTCTTACAATCCTGAGATAATGCAAAAAAAGCAATAAAAATGTATTCAAACATAACTTCTAAACAACACATGCAAAATGGCTAATGTATTTTTGTTAGTTGTAATAGAAAAATCATCTTTTGTGAGGTTCACAAAGACACAAGTTAGTTTTTTTATTCAATATAACAGTACTAAATATGAAAGGTTTATAATCATAACTCCAAAACCAAACATGAAATTTGTCTTAAAAACCCTGTAATATTGAATTTATGTGAGTTTTACCGGAATCAGGTATTTTGGAAAGGATCACAAATACAAAAATCAGGTTTTGTCAAAAATCAGGTTTGTCAAACTCAAAATGTCAGTTTTTGAAACTTAACTCCAAAAATACACATGCAAAATGTCTAATAATGCCTGAAGAAATGCATCTTTGAGAGTTTTCCAGAAAAAAAACTTTTGGTAGGGTTTTCAAAAACAAAAAGTAATGTTTTTACTCAATTTGACAGTAATATACCTAGACTCCTGAGATAATGCGAAAAAAGCAATAAAAATTTATTCCAACATAATTCCTAATCCAAACGTGCAAAATGTCTAAAAAGGACTGTGATATTGAATACATGTGAGTTTTACTAGATACAGTTGTTTTTCTATGGTTTGCAAACACAAAAAATAGGTTTTACTCAATATGACTGTATACTGTAACACTCAATATGACAGTTATTTAAACATAACTCCTACACCACACATGAAAAATGGCTAATAATGCCTGAAATAATGCATATTCGGGAGTTTTACTCGAAACATGTGCTTTTTTAAATCTTGCAAATGCAAAAAGTAGTTTTTTACTCAATATGACTATAATAGTCTTACAATCCTGAGATAATGCGAAAAAAGAAATAAAAATGTATTCAAACCAAACTTCTAAACTACACATGGAAAATGGCTACTAATGCCAAGAGATATGTATTGTTGTTAGTTGTAATAGAAAAAACATCTTTTGTGAGGTTCACAAAGACACAAGTTAGTTTTTTATTCAATATAACAGTACTAAATATGAAAGGTTTATAATCATAACTCCAAAACCAAACATGAAATTCGTCTTAAAAACCCTGTAATATTGAATTTATGTGAGTTTTACCGGAATCAGGTATTTTGGAAAGGATCACAAATACAAAAATGAGGTTTTACTCAATATGACTGTATACTGTAACACTCAATATGACAGTTATTTAAAAATAACTCCTACACCACACATGAAAAATGGCTAATAAAACTGAATTAGTGCATATTTGGGAGTTTTAATCGAAACATATGCTTTTTTAAATCTTGCAAATGCAAAAAGTAGGTTTTTATTCAATATGACTATGATAGTCTTACAATCCTGAGATAATGCAAAAAAAAGCAATAAAAATGTATTCAAACATAACTTCTAAACAACACATGCAAAATGGCTAATAATGCCTAGAGATATGTATTTTTGTTAGTTGTAATAGAAAAATCATCTTTTGTGAGGTTCAAAAAGTCACAAGTTAGTTTTTTTTATTCAATATAACAGTACTAAATATGAAAGGTTTATCATCATAACTCCAAAACCAAACATGAAATTTGTC
Organism: Nerophis ophidion; assembly: GCF_033978795.1. NCBI lineage: Eukaryota > Metazoa > Chordata > Actinopteri > Syngnathiformes > Syngnathidae > Nerophis > Nerophis ophidion. The sequence continues at coordinate 25,960,945 of NC_084632.1, read as the reverse complement.
TTAAAAAGCCTGTAATATTGAAGTTAAGTGAGTTTTACCGGAATCATGTATTTTGGTAAGGATCACAAATACAAAAATCAGGTTTGTCAAACTCAAAATGTCAGTTTTTTAAACATAACTCCAAAAATACACATGCAAAATGTCTAATAATGCCTGAAGAAATGCATCTTTGAGAGTTTTCCAGAAAAAAAACATTTGGTAGGGTTTGCAAAAACAAAAAATAATTGTTTTACTGAATTTGACAGTAATGTACTTAGAATCCTGAGATAATGCGAAAAAAGCAATAAAAATGTATTCCAACATATTTTCCAAATCCAAACGTGCAAAATGTCTAAAAATGCCTGTGATATTGAATACATGTGAGTTTTACTAGATACAGTTGTTTTTCTATGGTTTGCAAATACAAAAATGAGGTTTTACTCAATATGACTGTATACTGTAACACTCAATATGACAGTTATTTAAACATAACTCCTACACCACACATGAAAAATGGCTAATAATGCCTGAAATAATGCATATTTGGGAGTTTTACTCGAAACATATGCTTTTTTAAATCTTGTAAATGCAAAAAGTTGTTTTTTATTCAATATGACTATGATAGTCTTACAATCCTGAGATAATGCGAAAAAAGCAATAAAAATGTATTCAAACATAACTTCTAAACAACACATGGAAAATGGCTACTAATGCCAAGAGATGTGTATTGTTGTTCGTTGTAATAGAAAAATCATCTTTTGTGAGGTTCACAAAGACACAAGTTAGTTTTTTATTCAATATAACAGTACTAAATATGAAAGGTTTATAATCATAACTCCAAAACCAAACATGAAATTTGTCTTAAAAACCCTGTAATATTGAATTTATGTGAGTTTTACCAGAATCAGGTATTTTGGAAAGGATCACGAATACAAAAATCAGGTTTGTCAAACTCAAAATGTCAGTTTTTGAAACATAACTCCAAAAATACACATGCAAAATGTCTAATAATGCCTGAAGAAATGCATCTTTGAGAGTTTTCCAGAAAAAAAAAACATTTGGTAAGGTTTGCAAAAACAAAAAGTATTTTTATTACTCAATTTGACAGTAATGTACTTAGAATCCTGAGATAATGCGAAAAAAGCAATAAAAATGTATGCCAACATAATTCCTAATCCAAACATGCAAAATGTCAAAAAATGCCTGTGATATTGAATACATGTGATTTTTACTAGATACAGTTGTTTTTCTATGGTTTGCAAATACAAAAATGAGGTTTTACTCAATATGACTGTATACTGTAACACTCAATATGACAGTTATTTAAACATAACTCCTACACCAAATATGAAAAATGGCTAATAAAACTGAAATAGTGCATATGTCGGCGTTTTACTCGAAACAAATGCTTTTTAAAATCTTGCAAATGCAAAAAGTAGGTTTTTACTCAATATGACTATGATAGTCTTACAATCCTGAGATAATGCAAAAAAAGCAATAAAAATGTATTCAAACATAACTTCTAAACAACACATGCAAAATGGCTTATAATGCCTACAGATATGTATTTTTGTTAGTTGTAATAGAAAAATCATCTTTTGTGAGGTTCACAAAGACACAAGTTAGTTTTTTTATTCAATATAACAGTACTAAATATGAAAGGTTTATAATCATAACTCCAAAACCAAACATGAAATTTGTCTTAAAAACCCTGTAATATTGAATTTATGTGAGTTTTACCGGAATCAGGTATTTTGGAAAGGATCACAAATACAAAAATCAGGTTTGTCAAACTCAAAATGTCAGTTTTTGAAACATAACTCCAAAAATACACATGCAAAATGTCTAATAATGCCTGAAGAAATGCATCCTTGAGTGTTTTCCAGAAAAAAAACTTTTGGTAGGGTTTTCAAAAACAAAAAGTAATTTTTTTACTCAATTTGACAGTAATGTACCTAGACTCCTGAGATAATGCAAAAAAAGCAATAAAAATGTATTCCAACATAATTCCTAATCCAAACGTGCAAAATGTCTAAAAATGCCTGTGATATTGAATACATGTGAGTTTTAGTAGATACAGTTGTTTTTCTATGGTTTGCAAATACAAAAATGAGGTTTTACTCAATATGACTGTATACTGTAACACTCAATATGACAGTTATTTAAACATAACTCCTACACCACACATGAAAAATGGCTAATAATGCCTGAAAAAATGCATATTTGGGAGTTTTACACGAAACATATGCTTTTTTATATCTTGCAAATGCAAAAAGTAGTTTTTTACTCAATATGACTATAATAGTCTTACAATCCTGAGATAATGCGAAAAAAGCAATAAAAATGTATTCAAACCAAACTTCTAAACAACACATGGAAAATGGCTACTAATGCCAAGAGATATGTATTGTTGTTAGTTGTAATAGAAAAATCATCTTTTGTGAGGTTCACAAAGACACAAGTTAGTTTTTGTATTCAATGTACCAGTACTAAATATGAAAGGTTTATAATCATAACTCCAAAACCAAACATGAAATTTGTCTTAAAAACCCTGTAATATTGAATTTATGTGAGTTTTACCGGAATCAGGTATTTTAGAAAGGATCACAAATACAAAAATCAGGTTTTGTCAAAAATCAGGTTTGTCAAACTCAAAATGTCAGTTTTTGAAACATAACTCCAAAAATACACATGCAAAATGTCTAATAATGCCTGAAGAAATGCATCTTTGAGAGTTTTCCAGAAAAAAAAAAACATTTGGTAGGGTTTGCAAAAACAAAAAGTATTTTTTTACTCAATTTGACAGTAATGTACTTAGAATCCTGAGATAATGCGAAAAAAGCAATAAAAATGTATTCCAACATAATTCCTAATCCAAACGTGCAGAATGTCTGAAAATGCCTTTGATATTCAATACATGTGAGTTTTACTAGATACAGTTGTTTTTTTATGGTTTGCAAATACAAAAATGAGGTTTTACTCAATATGACTGTATACTGTAACACTCAATATGACAGTTATTTAAACATAACTCCTACACCACACATGAAACATGGCTAATAATGCCTGAAATAATGCATATTTGGGAGTTTTACTCGAAACATATGCTTTTTTAAATCTTGCAAATGCAAAAAGTAGGTTTTTACTCAATATGACTATGATAGTCTTACAATCCTGAGATAATGCGAAAAAAGCAATAAAAATGTATCGAAACATAACTTCTAAACAACACATGCAAAATGGCTAATAATGCCTACAGATATGTATTTTTGTTAGTTGTAATAGAAAAATCATCTTTTGTGAGGTTCACAAAGACACAAGTTAGTTTTTTTATTCAATATAACAGAACTAAATATCAATCAATCAATCAATGTTTACTTATATAGCCCTAAATCACTAGTGTCTCAAAGGGCTGCAAATATGAAAGGTTTATAATCATAACTCCAAAACCAAACATGAAATTTGTCTTAAAAACCCTGTAATATTGAATTTATGTGAGTTTTACCGGAATCGGTTATTTTGGAAAGGATCACAAATACAAAAATCAGGTTTTGTCAAAAATCAGGTTTGTCAAACTCAAAATGTCAGTTTTTGAAACATAACTCCAAAAATAAATGATAAATAAATGGGTTGTACTTGTATAGCGCTTTTCTACCTTCAAGGTACTCAAATACACATGCAAAATGTCTAATAATGCCTGAAGAAATGCATCTTTGAGAATTTTCCAGAAAAAAAACTTTTGGTAGGGTTTTCAAAAACAAAAAGTATTTTTTTTACTCAATTTGACAGTAATGTACCTAGACTCCTGAGATAATGCGAAAAAAGCAATAAAAATGTATTCCAACATAATTCCTAATCCAAACGTGCAAAATGTCTAAAAATGCCTGTGATATTGAATACATGTGAGTTTTACTAGATACAGTTGTTTTTCTATGGTTTGCAAATACAAAAATGAGGCTTTACTCAATATGACTGTATACTGTAACACTCAATATGACAGTTATTTAAACATAACTCCTACACCACACATGAAAAATGGCTAATAATGCCTGAAATAATGCATATTTGGGAGTTTTACTCGAAATATATGCTTTTTTAAATCTTGCAAATGCAAAAAGTAGTTTTTTACTCAATATGACTATAATAGTCTTACTATCCTGGGATAATGCGAAAAAAGCAATAAAAATGTATTCAAACATAACTTCTAAACAACACATGCAAAATGGCTACTAATGCCAAGAGATATGTATTGTTGTTAGTTGTAATAGAAAAATCATCTTTTGTGAGGTTCACAAAGACACAAGTTAGTTTTTTTATTCAATATAACAGTACTAAATATGAAAGGTTTATAATCATAATTCCAAAACCAAACATGAAATTTGTCTTAAAAACCCTGTAATATTGAATGTATGTGAGTTTTACCAGAATCAGGTATTTCAGAAAGGATCACAAATACAAAAATCAGGTTTTGTCCAAAATCAGGTTTGTCAAACTCAAAATGTCAGTTTTTGAAACATAACTCCAAAAATACACATGCAAAATGTCTAATAATGCCTGAAGAAATGCATCTCTGAGAGTTTTCCAAAATAAAAACATTTGGTAGGGTTTGCAAAAACAAAAAGTATTTTTTTTACTCAATTTGACAGTAATGTACCTAGACTCCTGAGATAATGCGAAAAAAGCAATAAAAATGTATTCCAACATATTTTCCAAATCCAAACGTGCAAAATGTCTAAAAATGCCTGTGATATTGAATACATGTGAGTTTTACTAGATACAATTGTTTTTCTATGGTTTGCAAATACAAAAATGAGGTTTTACTCAATATGACTGTATACTGTAACACTTAATATGACAGTTATTTAAACATAACTCCTACACCACACATGAAACATGGCTAATAATGCCTGAAATAATGCATATTTGGGAGTTTTACTCGAAACATATGCTTTTTTAAATCTTGTAAATGCAAAAAGTAGGTTTTTACTCAATATGACTATGATAGTCTTACAATCCTGAGATAATGCGAAAAAAGCAATAAAAATGTATTCAAACATAACTTCTAAACAACACATGCAAAATGGCTAATGTATTTTTGTTAGTTGTAATAGAAAAAACATCTTTTGTGAGGTTCACAAAGACACAAGTTAGTTTTTTTATTCAATATAACAGTACTAAATATGAAAGGTTTCAATCAATCAATCAATGTTTACTTATATAGCCCTAAATCACTAGTGTCTCAAAGGGCTGCACAAACCACCACGGCATCCTCGGTAGGCCCACATAAGGGCAAGGAAAACTCACACCCAGTGGGACATCGGTGACAATAATGATCCAGTGGGACGTCTGTGACAATAATGATTATGAGAACCTTAGAGAGGAGGAAAGCAATGGATGTCGAGCGGGTCTAACATGATACTGTGAAAGTTCAATCCACAATGGATCCAACACAGTCGCGAGAGTCCAGTCCAAAGCGGGTCCAACTCAGCAGCGAGAGTCCCGTTCACAGCGGAGCCAGCAGGAAACCATCCCAAGCGGAGGCGGCTCAGCAGCGCAGAGATGTCGAGGCGGATCAGCAGCGCAGAGATGTCCCCAGCCGATACAGAGGCAAGCAGTACATGGCCACCGGATCGGACCGGACCCCCTCCACAGGGGAGAGTGGGACATAGAAGAAAAAGAAAAGAAACAGCAGATCAACTGGTCTAAAAAGGGAGTCTATTTAAAGGCTACAGTATACAAATGAGTTTTAAGGTGAGACTTAAATGCTTCTACTGAGGTGGCATCTCGAACTGTTACCGGGAGGGCATTCCAGAGTACTGGAGCCCGAACGGAAAACGCTCTATAGCCCGCAGACTTTTTTTGGGCTTTGGGAATCACTAACAAGCCGGAGTCCTTTGAACGCAGATTTCTTGCCGGGACATATGGTACAATACAATCGGCAAGATAGGATGGAGCTAAACCGTGTAGTATTTTATACGTAAGTAGTAAAACCTTAAAGTCACATCTTAAGTGCACAGGAAGCCAGTGCAGGTGAGCCAGTACAGGCGTAATGTGATCAAACTTTCTTGTTCTTGTCAAAAGTCTAGCAGCCGCATTTTGTACCAACTGTAATCTTTTAATGCTAGACATGGGGAGACCCGAAAATAATACGTTACAGTAGTCGAGGCGAGACGTAACAAACGCATGGATAATGATCTCAGCGTCTTTAGTGGACAGAATGGAGCGAATTTTAGCGATATTACGGGGATGAAAGAAGGCCGTTTTAGTAACGCTTTTAATGTGTGCCTCAAAGGAGAGAGTTGGGTCGAATATAATACCCAGATTCTTTACCGTGTCGCCTTGTTTAATTGTTTGGTTGTCAAATGTTAGAGTTGTATTATTGAATAGAGTTCGGTGTCTAGCAGGACCGATAATCAGCATTTCCGTTTTTTTGGCGTTGAGTTGCAAAAAGTTAGCGGACATCCATTGTTTAATTTCATTAAGACACGCCTCCAGCTGACTACAATCCGGCGTGTTGGTCAGCTTTAGGGGCATGTAGAGTTGGGTGTCATCAGCATAACAGTGAAAGCTAACACCGTATTTGCGTATGATGTCACCTAGCGGCAGCATGTAGATGCTGAAGAGTGCAGGGCCAAGGACCGAACCCTGGGGAACTCCACACGTTACCTTAACGTAGTCCGAGGTCACATTGTTATGGGAGACACACTGCATCCTATCAGTAAGATAAGAGTTAAACCAAGACAGGGCTAAGTCTGACATACCAATTCGTGTTTTGATACGTTCTAATAAAATATTATGATCGCCGGTATCGAAAGCAGCGCTAAGATCGAGGAGCAGCAACATAGATGACGCATCAGAATCCATCGTTAGCAATAGATCATTAGTCATTTTTGCGAGGGCTGTCTCCGTGGAGTGATTTGCCCTGAAACCGGATTGAAAGGTTTCACATAGATTGTTAGACGCTAAGTGTTCATTTAACTGCTCCGCAACAATTTTTTCGAGGATTTTTGAAATAAAGGGAAGGTGAGACACCGGTCGGTAGTTTACCATGAGGTCAGGAGCGAGGTTAGGTCTTTTAAGAAGAGGATGAATAACCGCTTTTTTGAATGCTAGGGGAACAGTGCCCGAGGAAAGTGATAAGTTTATAATATTTAGCACTGATGGACCTAATAATACAAAGAGCTCCTTGATCAGTTTCCCAGGAAGAGGGTCAAGTAAACATGTTGTTTGTTTTATTCCATTTACACGTTGTAACAATTCCTCTAATGTTATTTCCTCAAAACGAGAGAAACTATTTTGGAGGGCAGTATCCGCCGTATATACAATCGTGTCAGTGTTAATAGAAACCCGTTGTAGCTGGGACGCATTGTCTTTAATCTCCTTTCTAATGACTTCAATTTTCTTACTAAAGAATTGCATAAAGTCATCAGCTGAGTGGGTGGAGCTACTGGAAGGAGTCCCTTGTTGGGTTAGTGATGCTACCGTACTAAACAAAAATTTAGGATCGTTTTTATTACGGTGGATGAGATTTGAGTAATAATTAGCTTTAGCTAAGGTAAGCATGCGTTTATAAGTTATTAAACCATCACTAAATGCTTGATGGTGCACCTCAAGTTTAGTCGTGCGCCATTTGCGTTCCAGCTTTCTGCATAATAATTTCTGAGCTCTAGTTTCTTCTGTAAACCACGGGGTGCGCTTTTTTGGAGCCTTTTTTAACTTTAGCGGTGCTATGTTATCAATGGTTTCGCGCAGGGCGTCGTTAAAGTTGTTAGTGAGGTTATCAATAGAGCCCACATACTTTGGGAATGGTGCCATTACCGAGGGCAGTAGGTCAGCAAGAGTTGTCGTTGTGGCCGTATTAATGTTGCGGCTGCTATAGCAGTTATTATTATTATTAGTTTGACGAACATGCGTCTGAACCTCGAATTTTATAAGGTAATGATCGGACAATACTTTAGTATACGGGAGTATCGTAACTTTGGAAGCGGTGATACCCCTGACAAGCACTAGGTCTATCGTATTACCGTTGCGATGCGTGGGTTCGTTTATTATTTGTGTGAGACCACAGCTATCAATTATAGTCTGGAGCGCTACGCACGGTGGGTCCGATGGGGTATTCATATGGATATTAAAGTCCCCCATTATGATTATATTATCGGCGTGTGTCACTAAATCAGCAACGAACTCTGAGAATTCATTGATAAAGTCCGAACAGGGCCCTGGGGGGCGGTAGATAACAGCCAGGTGTAGAGGCAGCGGTGTGAAAGACCTCATAGTAAGCACCTCAAACGATTTATATTTATTATTTATGTTAGGACTAAGGTTAAAGTTTTCGTTGTATATTAGTGCGACCCCCCCACCCCTTTTAAGCGGACGGGCAATATGCGCATGTGCGCATGTGTAAAGTTAGGAGGACATGCCTCATTTAGCGCAAAAAAGTCGTTTGGTTTAAGCCAGGTTTCACTGAGACCGATGACGTTAAGATTGTTGTCTCTGATGATATCATTAACTAACAACGTTTTGGGAGACAATGATCTTATGTTTAAAAAACCTATATTATAGGTAGTGGGCTGTTTTTGTGAATTTTTGATCAAATTATCCGTAGTAGCAATATTAATAATGTTGTGTTTATTATGCCCAGTGCATTCAGTATAATTACGACCATATCTAGGAATTGATACGACGGGAATGTTCCGATTGTTTGATTGTTGCTTTGATAAACTGCACGCATCATGGTTAGCCTCCTCAGTAACGGGGATTTTCCGATTGTTTGTTTGTTGCTTTGATAAACTGCACGCATCATAGTTAGCCACCTCAGTAAAACACATGTCCAACTCTGAAACACTCAAAGCAGAAAAAACTTGTTCTAATTTAACTGACTCCTTACCCAGACCAGTAGTCTCGCATCCTTTATTTAAATCCGTCTTCAGGATGGAGGGAAGTGGTGTTCTGTGGGGATTAGCCTTCTGCTTTGTTTTTAGCCCCGCTCGACATCCGCGTTTCCGATCACACCGCTGGCGTCTGCTCCGTAGACGGCCCCCGCTGCTACTAGACTCCGCTGCTTCACAGGCCGCTGGATGTAGCCGCCGACGTATCCCCATGCTAGTTAGCATGTTTAGCACGCCCGCGTCTATCAGTCCAAAACGGCCCGATATGTCCATATCCAGAAGTGTCTGGCGGTCGTACGTGATCACGGAGTGACCACGATGCGAGCCAGCCATGAAGTCTGCAGAACTGTCCGGCATTTCCGCCAAATGTTCCATCTTTAGCAAGAGCACCGCAGTGTCGCAGCCCGTCCGGGCGCCGCCATCTTGCCATCTTATAACCATAACTCCAAAACCAAACATGAAATTTGTCTTAAAAACCCTGTAATATTGAATTTATGTGAGTTTTACTGGAATCATGTATTTTAGAAAGGATCACAAATACAAAAATCAGGTTTTGTCAAAAATCAGGTTTGTCAAACTCAAAATGTCAGTTTTTGAAACATAACTCCAAAAATACACATGCAAAATGTCTAATGGTGCCTGAAGAAATGCATCTTTGAGAGTTTTCCAGAAAAAAAAACATTTGGTAGGGTTTGCAAAAACAAAAAGTATTTTTTTTACTCAATTTGACAATAATGTATTTAGAATCCTGAGATAATGCGAAAAAATCAATAAAAATGTATTCCAACATAATTCCTAATCCAAACGTGCAAAATGTCTAAAAAGGACTGTGATATTGAATACATGTGAGTTTTACGAGATACAGTTGTTTTTCTATGGTTTGCAAACACAAAAATGAGGCTTTACTCAATATGACTGTATACTGTAACACTCAATATGACAGTTATTTAAACATAACTCCTACACCACACATGAAACATGGCTAATAATGCCTGAAATAATGCATATTTGGGAGTTTTACTCGAAACATATGCTTTTTTAAATCTTGCAAATGCAAAAAGTAGTTTTTTACTCAATATGACTATAATAGTCTTACAATCCTGGGATAATGCGAAAAAAGCAATAAAAATGTATTCAAACATAACTTCTAAACAACACATGGAAAATGGCTACTAATGCCAAGAGATATGTATTGTTGTTAGTTGTAATAGAAAAATCATCTTTTGTGAGTTTCACAAAGACACAAGTTAGTTTTTTTATTCAATATAACAGTACTAAATATGAAAGGTTTATAATCATAACTCCAAAACCAAAAATGAAATTTGTCTTAAAAACCATGTAATATTGAATTTATGTGAGTTTTACTGGAATCATGTATTTTAGAAAGGATCACAAATACAAAAATCAGGTTTTGTCAAAAATCAGGTTTGTCAAACTCAAAATGTCAGTTTTTGAAACATAACTCCAAAAATACACATGCAAAATGTCTAATAATGCCTGAAGAAATGCATCTTTGAGAGTTTTCCAGAAAAAAAAAACATTTGGTAGGGTTTGCAAAAACAAAAAGTATTTTTTTACTCAATTTGACAGTAATGTACTTAGAATCCTGAGATAATGCGAAAAAAGCAATAAAAATGTATTCCAACATAATTCCTAATCCAAACGTGCAAAATGTCTAAAAATGCCTGTGATATTGAATACATGTGAGTTTTACTAGATACAGTTGTTTTTCTATGGTTTGCAAATACAAAAATGAGGTTTTACTCAATATGACTGTATACTGTAACACTCAATATGACAGTTATTTAAACATAACTCCTACACCACACATGAAACATGGCTAATAATGCCTGAAATAATGCATATTTGGGAGTTTTACTCGAAACATATGCTTTTTTAAATCTTGCAAATGCAAAAAGTAGTTTTTTACTCAATATGACTATAATAGTCTTACAATCCTGAGATAATGCGAAAAAAGCAATAAAAATGTATTCAAACCAAACTTCTAAACAACACATGGAAAATGGCTACTAATGCCAAGAGATATGTATTGTTGTTAGTTGTAATAGAAAAATCATCTTTTGTGAGGTTCACAAAGACACAAGTTAGTTTTTGTATTCAATGTACCAGTACTAAATATGAAAGGTTTATAATCATAACTCCAAAACCAAACATGAAATTTGTCTTAAAAACCCTGTAATATTGAATTTATGTGAGTTTTACCGGAATCAGGTATTTTAGAAAGGATCACAAATACAAAAATCAGGTTTTGTCAAAAATCAGGTTTGTCAAACTCAAAATGTCAGTTTTTGAAACATAACTCCAAAAATACAGATGCAAAATGTCTAATAATGCCTGAAGAAATGCATCTTTGAGAGTTTTCCAGAAAAAAAACATTTGGTAGGGTTTGCAAAAACAAAAAGTATTTTTTTACTCAATTTGACAGTAATGTACTCAGAATCCTGAGATAATGCGAAAAAAGCAATAAAAATGTATTCCAACATAATTCCTAATCCAAACGTGCAAAATGTCTAAAAATGCCTGTGATATTGAATACATGTGAGTTTTACTAGATACAGTTGTTTTTCTATTGTTTGCAAATACAAAAATGAGGTTTTACTCAATATGACTGTATACTGTAACACTCAATATGACAGTTATTTAAACATAACTCCTACACCACACATGAACCATGGCTAATAATGCCTGAAATAATGCATATTTGGGAGTTTTACTCGAAACATATGCTTTTTTAAATTTTGCAAATGCAAAAAGTAGTTTTTTTACTCAATATGACTATAATAGTCTTACAATCCTGAGATAATGCGAAAAAAAGCAATAAAAATGTATTCAAACATAACTTCTAAACAACACATGGAAAATGGCTACTAATGCCAAGAGATATGTATTGTTGTTAGTTGTAATAGAAAAATCATCTTTTGTGAGGTTCACAAAGACACAAGTTAGTTTTTTTATTCAATATAACAGTACTAAATATGAAAGGTTTATAATCATAACTCCAAAACCAAACATGAAATATGTCTTAAAAACCCTGTAATATTAAATTTATGTGAGTTTTACTGGAATCATGTATTTTAGAAAGGATCACAAATACAAAAATCAGGTTTTGTCAAAAATCAGGTTTGTCAAACTCAAAATGTCAGTTTTTGAAACATAACTCCAAAAATACACATGCAAAATGTCTAATAATGCCTGAAGAAATGCATCTTTGAGAGTTTTCCAGAAAAAAAAAAACATTTGGTAGGGTTTGCAAAAACAAAAAGTATTTTTTTACTCAATTTGACAGTAATGTACTTAGAATCCTGAGATAATGCGAAAAAAGCAATAAAAATGTAATCCAACATAATTCCTAATCCAAACGTGCAGAATGTCTGAAAATGCCTTTGATATTGAATACATGTGAGTTTTACTAGATACAGTTGTTTTTCTATGGTTTGCAAATACAAACATGAGGTTTTACTCAATATGACTGTATACTGTAACACTCAATATGACAGTTATTTAAACATAACTCCTACACCACACATGAAACATGGCTAATAATGCCTGAAATAATGCATATTTGGGAGTTTTACTCGAAACATATGCTTTTTTAAATCTTGCAAATGCAAAAAGTAGGTTTTTACTCAATATGACTATGATAGTCTTACAATCCTGAGATAATGCGAAAAAAGCCATAAAAATGTATTCAAACATAACTTCTAAACAACACATGGAAAATGGCTACTAATGCCAAGATATATGTATTTTTGTTAGTTGTACTAGAAAAATCATCTTTTGTGAGGTTCACAAAGACACAAGTTAGTTTTTTTATTCTATATAACAGTACTAAATATGAAAGGTTTATAATCATAACTCCAAAACCAAACATGAAATTTGTCTTGAAAAGCCTGTAATATTGAATTTATGTGAGTTTTACCGGAATCAGGTATTTTGGAAAGGATCACAAATACAAAAATCAGGTTTTGTCAAAAATCAGGTTTGTCAAACTCAAAATGTCAGTTTTTGAAACATAACTCCAAAAATACACATGCAAAATGTCTAATAATGCCTGAAGAAATGCATCTTTGAGAGTTTTCCAGAAAAAAAAACATTTGGTAGGGTTTGCAAAAACAAAAAGTATTTTTTTACTCAATTTGACAGTAATGTACTTAGAATCTTGAGATAATGCGGAAAAAAGCAATACAAATGTATTCCAACATAATTCCTAATCCAAACGTGCAAAATGTCTAAAAATGCCTGTGATATTGAATACATGTGAGTTTTACTAGATACAGTTGTTTTTCTATGGTTTGCAAATACAAAAATGAGGTTTTACTCAATATGACTGTATACTGTAACACTCAATATGACAGTTATTTAAACATAACTCCTACACCACACATGAAAAATGGCTAATAATGCCTGAAATAATGCATCTTTGGGAGTTTTATTCGAAACATATGTTTTTTTAAATCTTGCTATTGCAAAAAGTAATTTTTTTACTCAATATGACTATAATAGTCTTACAATCCTGCGATAATGCGAAAAAAGCCATAAAAATGTACTCAAACATATTTTCTAAACAACACATGGAAAATGGCTACTAATGCCAAGATATATGTATTTTTGTTAGTTGTACTAGAAAAATCATCTTTTGTGAGGTTCACAAAGACACAAGTTAGTTTTTTTATTCTATATAACAGTACTAAATATGAAAGGTTTATAATCATAACTCCAAAACCAAACATGAAATTTGTCTTGAAAAGCCTGTAATATTGAATTTATGTGAGTTTTACCGGAATCAGGTATTTTGGAAAGGATCACAAATACAAAAATCAGGTTTTGTCAAAAATCAGGTTTGTCAAACTCAAAATGTCAGTTTTTGAAACATAATCTCCAAAAATACACATGCAAAATGTCTAATAATGCCTGAAGAAATGCATCTTTGAGAGTTTTCCAGAAAAAAAACATTTGGTAGGGTTTGCAAAAACAAAAAGTATTTTTTTACTCAATTTGACAGTAATGTACTTAGAATCTTGAGATAATGCGGAAAAAAGCAATACAAATGTATTCCAACATAATTCCTAATCCAAACGTGCAAAATGTCTAAAAATGCCTGTGATATTGAATACATGTGAGTTTTACTAGATACAGTTGTTTTTCTATGGTTTGCAAATACAAAAATGAGGTTTTACTCAATATGACTGTATACTGTAACACTCAATATGACAGTTATTTAAACATAACTCCTACACCACACATGAAAAATGGCTAATAATGCCTGAAATCATGCATATTTGGGAGTTTTACTCGAAACATATGCTTTTTTAAATCTTGCAAATGCAAAAAGAAGGTTTTTACTCAATATGACTATGATAGTCTTACAATCCTGAGATAATGCGATAAAAGCAATACAAATGTATTCAAACATAACTTCTAAACAACACATGCAAAATGGCTAATAATGCCTAGAGATATGTATTTTTGTTAGTTGTAATAGAAAAATCATCTTTTTTGAGGTTCACAAAGACACAAGTTAGTTTTTTTTATTCAATATAACAGTACTAAATATGAAAGGTTTATCATCATAACTCCAAAACCAAACATGAAATTTCTCTTAAAAACCCTGTAATATTAAATGTATGTGAGTTTTACCGGAATCAGGTATTTTGGAAAGGATCACAAATACAAAAATCAGGTTTTGTCAAAAATCAGGTTTGTCAAACTCAAAATGTCAGTTTTTGAAACATAACTCCAAAAATACACATGCAAAATGTCTAATAATGCCTGAAGAAATGCATCTTTGAGAGTTTTCCAGAAAAAAAACATTTGGTAGGGTTTGCAAAAACAAAAAGTATTTTTTTTTACTCAATTTGACAGTAATGTACCTAGACTCCTGAGATAATGCGAAAAAAGCAATACAAATGTATTCCAACATAATTCCTAATCCAAACGTGCAAAATGTCTAAAAATGCCTGTGATATTGAATACGTGTGAGTTTTACTAGATACAGTTGTTTTTCTATGGTTTGCAAATACAAAAATGAGGTTTTACTCAATATGACTGTATACTGTAACACTCAATATGACAGTTATTTAAACATAACTCCTACACCACACATGAAAAATGGCTAATAATGCCTGAAATCATGCATATTTGGGAGTTTTACTCGAAACATATGCTTTTTTAAATCTTGCAAATGCAAAAAGAAGGTTTTTACTCAATATGACTATGATAGTCTTACAATCCTGAGATAATGCGATAAAAGCAATACAAATGTATTCAAACATAACTTCTAAACAACACATGCAAAATGGCTAATAATGCCTAGAGATATGTATTTGTGTTAGTTGTAATAGAAAAATCATCTTTTGTGAGGTTCACAAAGACACAAGTTAGTTTTTTTTATTCAATATAACAGTACTAAATATGAAAGGTTTATCATCATAACTCCAAAACCAAACATGAAATTTCTCTTAAAACCCCTGTAATATTGAATGTATGTGAGTTTTACCGGAATCAGGTATTTTGGAAAGGATCACAAATACAAAAATCAGGTTTTGTCAAAAATCAGGTTTGTCAAACTCAAAATGTCAGTTTTTGAAACATAACTCCAAAAATACACATGCAAAATGTCAAATAATGCCTGAAGAAATGCATCTTTGAGAGTTTTCCAGAAAAAAAAACATTTGGTACGGTTTGCAAGAACAAAAAGTATTTTTTTACTCAATTTGACAGTAATGTACCTAGACTCCTGAGATAATGCGAAAAAAGCAATAAAAATGTTTTCCAACATAATTCCTAATCCAAACGTGCAAAATGTCTAAAAATGCCTGTGATATTGAATACATGTGAGTTTTACTAGATACAGTTGTTTTTCTATGGTTTGCAAATACAAAAATGAGGTTTTACTCAATATGACTGTATACTGTAACACTCAATATGACAGTTATTTAAACATAACTCCTACACCACACATGAAAAATGGCTAATAATGCCTGAAATCATGCATCTTTGGGAGTTTTACTCGAAACATATGCTTTTTTAAATCTTGCAAATGCAAAAAGTAGGTTTTTACTCAATATGACTATGATAGTCTTACAATCCTGAGATAATGCGATAAAAGCAATACAAATGTATTCAAACATAACTTCTAAACAACACATGCAAAATGGCTAATAATGCCTAGAGATATGTATTTTTGTTAGTTGTAATAGAAAAATCATCTTTTGTGAGGTTCACAAAGACACAATTTAGTTTTTTTTATTCAATATAACAGTACTAAATATGAAAGGTTTATCATCATAACTCCAAAACCAAACATTAAATTTCTCTTAAAAACCCTGTAATATTGAATTTATGTGAGTTTTACCGGAATCAGGTATTTTTGAAAGGATCACAAATACAAAAATCAGGTTTTGTCAAAAATCAGGTTTGTCAAACTCAAAATGTCAGTTTTTGAAACATAACTCCAAAAATACACATGCAAAATGTCAAATAATGCCTGAAGAAATGCATCTTTGAGAGTTTTCCAGAAAAAAAAACATTTGGTACGGTTTGCAAAAACAAAAAGTATTTTTTTACTCAATTTGACAGTAATGTACTTAGAATCCTGAGATAATGCGGAAAAAAGCAATAAAAATGTATTCCAACATAATTCCTAATCCAAACGTGCAAAATATCTAAAAATGCCTGTGATATTGAATACATGTGAGTTTTACTAGATACAGATGTTTTTCTATGGTTTGCAAATACAAAAATGAGGTTTTACTCAATATGACTGTATACTGTAACACTCAATATGACAGTTATTTAAACATAACTCCTACACCACACATGAAAAATGGCTAATAATGCCTGAAATCATGCATATTTGGGAGTTTTACTCGAAACATATGCTTTTTTAAATTTCGCAAATGCAAAAAGTAGGTTTTTACTCAATATGACTATGATAGTCTTACAATCCTGAGATAATGCGAAAAAAAGCAATAAAAATGTATTCAAACATAACTTCTAAACAACACATGCAAAATGGCTAATAATGCCTAGAGATATGTATTTTTGTTAGTTGTAATAGAAAAATCATCTTTTGTGAGGTTCACAAAGACACAAGTTAGTTTTTTTATTCAATATAACAGTACTAAATATGAAAGGTTTATAATCATAACTCCAAAACCAAACATGAAATGTGCCTTAAAAACCCTGTAATATTGAATTTATGAGTCTTACCGGAATCAGGTATTTTGGAAAGGATCACAAATACAAAAATCAGGTTTTGTCAAAAATCAGGTTTGTCAAACTCAAAATGTCAGTTTTTGAAACATAACTCCAAAAATACACATGCAAAATGTCTAATAATGCCTGAAGAAATGCAACTTTGAGAGTTTTCCAGAAAAAAAACATTTGGTAGGGTTTGCAAAAACAAAAAGTAATTTTTTCACTCAATTTGACAGTAATGTACCTAGACTCCTGAGATAATGCGAAAAAAGCAATAAAAATGTATTCCAACATAATTCCTAATCCAAACGTGCAAAATGTCTAAAAATGCCTGTGATATATCTAATACATGTGAGTTTTACTAGATACAGTTGTTTTTCTATGGTTTGCAAATACAAAAATGAGGTTTTACTCAATATGACTGTATACTGTAACACTCAATATGACAGTTATTTAAACATAACTCCTACACCACACATGAAAAATGGCTAATAATGCCTGAAATCATGCATATTTGGGAGTTTTACTCGAAACATATGCTTTTTTAAATCTTGCAAATGCAAAAAGTAGGTTTTTACTCAATATGACTATGATAGTCTTACAATCCTGAGATAATGCGAAAAAAGCAATACAAATGTATTCAAACATAACTTCTAAAAAACACATGCAAAATGGCTAATAATGCCTAGAGATATGTATTTTTGTTAGTTGTAATAGAAAAATCATCTTTTGTGAGGTTCACAAACACACAAGTTAGTTTTTTTTATTCAATATAACATTACTAAATATGAAAGGTTTATCATCATAACTCCAAAACCAAACATCAAATTTGTCTTAAAATTCTGTAATATTGAATTTATGTGAGTTTTACCGGAATCAGGTATTTTGGAAAGGATCACAAATACAAAAATCAGGTTTTGTCAAAAATCAGGTTTGTCAAACTCAAAATGTCAGTTTTTGAAACATAACTCCAAAAATACACATGCAAAATGTCTAATAATGCCTGAAGAAATGCATCTTTGAGAGTTTTCCAGAAAAAAAAACATTTGGTACGGTTTGCAAAAACCAAAATTATTTTTTTACTCAATTTGACAGTAATGTACCTAGACTCCTGAGATAATGCGAAAAAAGCAATAAAAATGTATTCCAACATAATTCCTAATCCAAACATGCAAAATGTCTAAAAATGCCTGTGATATTGAATACATGTGAGTTTTACTAGATACAGTTGTTTTTCTATGGTTTGCAAATACAAAAATGAGGTTTTACTCAATATGACTGTATACTGTAACACTCAATATGACAGTTATTTAAACATAACTCCTACACCACACATGAAAAATGGCTAATGATGCCTGAAATCATGCATATTTGGGAGTTTTACTCGAAACATATGCTTTTTTAAATCTTGCAAATGCAAAAAGTAGGTTTTTACTCAATATGACTATGATAGTCTTACAATCCTGAGATAATGCGAAAAAAGCAATAAAAATGTATTCAAACATAACTTCTAAAAAACACATGCAAAATGGCTAATAATGCCTAGAGATATGTATTTTTGTTAGTTGTAATAGAAAAATCATCTTTTGTGAGGTTCACAAACACACAAGTTAGTTTTTTTTATTCAATATAACATTACTAAATATGAAAGGTTTATCATCATAACTCCAAAACCAAACATCAAATTTGTCTTAAAATTCTGTAATATTGAATTTATGTGAGTTTTACCGGAATCAGGTATTTTGGAAAGGATCACAAATACAAAAATCAGGTTTTGTCAAAAATCAGGTTTGTCAAACTCAAAATGTCAGTTTTTGAAACATAACTCCAAAAATACACATGCAAAATGTCTAATAATGCCTGAAGAAATGCAACTTTGAGAGTTTTCCAGAAAAAAAAACATTTGGTAGGGTTTGCAAAAACAAAAAGTAATTTTTTTACTCAATTTGACAGTAATGTACCTAGACTCCTGAGATAATGCGAAAAAAGCAATAAAAATGTATTCCAACATAATTCCTAATCCAAACGTGCAAAATGTCTAAAAATGCCTGTGATATTGAATACATGTGAGTTTTACTAGATACAGTTGTTTTTCTATGGTTTGCAAATACAAAAATGAGGTTTTACTCAATATGACTGTATACTGTAACACTCAATATGACAGTTATTTAAACATAACTCCTACACCACACATGAAAAATGGCTAATAATGCCTGAAATCATGCATATTTGGGAGTTTTACTCGAAACATATGCTTTTTTAAATCTTGCAAATGCAAAAAGTAGGTTTTTACTCAATATGACTATGATAGTCTTACAATCCTGAGATAATGCGATAAAAGCAATACAAATGTATTCAAACATAACTTCTAAACAACACATGCAAAATGGCTAATAATGCCTAGAGATATGTATTTTTGTTAGTTGTAATAGAAAAATCATCTTTTGTGAGGTTCACAAAGACACAAGTTAGTTTTTTTTATTCAATATAACAGTACTAAATATGAAATGTTTATCATCATAACTCCAAAACCAAACATTAAATTTCTCTTAAAAACCCTGTAATATTGAATTTATGTGAGTCTTACCGGAATCAGGTATTTTGGAAAGGATCACAAATACAAAAATCAGGTTTTGTCAAAAATCAGGTTTGTCAAACTCAAATTTCAGTTTTTGAAGCATAACTCCAAAAATACACATGCAAAATGTCTAATAATGCCTGAAGAAATGCATCTTTGAGAGTTTTTCCAGAAAAAAAACATTTGGTACGGTTTGCAAAAACAAAAAGTATATTTTTACTCAATTTGACAGTAATGTACTTAGAATCCTGAGATAATGCGAAAAAAGCAATAAAAACGTATTCCAACATAATTCCTAATCCAAACGTGCAAAATGTCTAAAAATGCCTGTGATATTGAATACATGTGAGTTTTACTAGATACAGTTGTTTTTCTATGGTTTGCAAATACAAAAATGAGGTTTTACTCAATATGACTGTATACTGTAACACTCAATATGACAGTTATTTAAACATAACTCCTACACCACACATGAAAAATGGCTAATAATGCCTGAAATCATGCATATTTGGGAGTTTTACTCGAAACATATGCTTTTTTAAATCTCGCAAATGCAAAAAGTAGGTTTTTACTCAATATGACTATGATAGTCTTACAATCCTGAGATAATGCGAAAAAAGCAATAAAAATGTATTCAAACATAACTTCTAAACAACACATGCAAAATGGCTAATAATGCCTAGAGATATGTATTTTTGTTAGTTGTACTAGAAAAATCATCTTTTGTGAGGTTCACAAAGACACAAGTTAGTTTTTTTTATTCAATATAACAGTACTAAATATGAAAGGTTTATCATCATAACTCCAAAACCAAACATTAAATTTCTCTTAAAAACCCTGTAATATTGAATTTATGTGAGTCTTACCGGAATCAGGTATTTTGGAAAGGATCACAAATACAAAAATCAGGTTTTGTCAAAAATCAGGTTTGTCAAACTCAAAATGTCAGTTTTTGAAGCATAACTCCAAAAATACACATGCAAAATGTCTAATAATGCCTGAAGAAATGCATCTTTGAGAGTTTTTCCAGAAAAAAAACATTTGGTACGGTTTGCAAAAACAAAAAGTATATTTTTACTCAATTTGACAGTAATGTACTTAGAATCCTGAGATAATGCGAAAAAAGCAATAAAAACGTATTCCAACATAATTCCTAATCCAAACGTGCAAAATGTCTAAAAATGCCTGTGATATTGAATACATGTGAGTTTTACTAGATACAGTTGTTTTTCTATGGTTTGCAAATACAAAAATGAGGTTTTACTCAATATGACTGTATACTGTAACACTCAATATGACAGTTATTTAAACATAACTCCTACACCACACATGTAAAATGGCTAATAATGCCTGAAATAATGCATCTTTGGGAGTTTTATTCGAAACATATGCTTTTTTAAATCTTGCAAATGCAAAAAGTAGTTTTTTACTCAATATGACTATAATAGTCTTACAATCCTGAGATAATGCGAGAAAGCAATAAAAATTTATTCAAGCATAACTTCTAAACAACACATGCAAAATGGCTACTAATGCCAAGATATATGTATTTTTGTTAGTTGTACTAGAAAAAGCATCTTTTTTTAGGTTTACAAAGACACAAGTTAGTTTTTTTATTCAATATAACAGTACTAAATATGAAAGGTTTATAATCATAACTCCAAAACCAAACATGAAATTTGTCTTGAAAAGCCTGTAATATTGAATTTATGTGAGTTTTACCGGAATCAGGTATTTTGGAAAGGATCACAAATACAAAAATCAGGTTTTGTCAAAAATCAGGTTTGTCAAACTCAAAATGTCAGTTTTTGAAACATAACTCCAAAAATACACATGCAAAATGTCTAATAATGCCTGAAGAAATGCATCTTTGAGAGTTTTCCAGAAAAAAAACATTTGGTAGGGTTTGCAAAAACAAAAAGTCATTTTTTACTCAATTTGACAGTAATGTACCTAGACTCCTGAGATAATGCGAAAAAAGCAATAAAAATGTATTCCAACATAATTCCTAATCCAAACGTGCAAAATGTCTAAAAATGCCTGTGATATTGAATACATGTGAGTTTAACTAGATACAGTTGTTTTTCTATGGTTTGCAAATACAAAAATGAGGTTTTACTCAATATGACTGTATACTGTAACACTCAATATGACAGTTATTTAAACATAACTCCTACACCACACATGAAAAATGGCTAATAATGCCTGAAATCATGCATATTTGGGAGTTTTACTCGAAACATATGCTTTTTTAAATCTTGCAAATTCAAAAAGTAGGTTTTTACTCAATATGACTATGATAGTCTTACAATCCTGAGATAATGCGATAAAAGCAATACAAATGTATTCAAACATAACTTCTAAACAACACATGCAAAATGGCTAATAATGCCTAGAGATATGTATTTTTGTTAGTTGTAATAGAAAAATCATCTTTTGTGAGGTTCACAAAGACACAAGTTAGTTTTTTTTATTCAATATAACAGTACTAAATATGAAAGGTTTATCATCATAACTCCAAAACCAAACATTAAATTTCTCTTAAAAACCCTGTAATATTGAATTTATGTGAGTCTTACCGGAATCAGGTATTTTGGAAAGGATCACAAATACAAAAATCAGGTTTTGTCAAAAATCAGGTTTGTCAAACTCAAAATGTCAGTTTTTGAAGCATAACTCCAAAAATACACATGCAAAATGTCTAATAATGCCTGAAGAAATGCATCTTTGAGAGTTTTTCCAGAAAAAAAACATTTGGTACGGTTTGCAAAAACAAAAAGTATATTTTTACTCAATTTGACAGTAATGTACTTAGAATCCTGAGATAATGCGAAAAAAGCAATAAAAACGTATTCCAACATAATTCCTAATCCAAACGTGCAAAATGTCTAAAAATGCCTGTGATATTGAATACATGTGAGTTTTACTAGATACAGTTGTTTTTCTATGGTTTGCAAATACAAAAATGAGGTTTTACTCAATATGACTGTATACTGTAACACTCAATATGACAGTTATTTAAACATAACTCCTACATCACACATGTAAAATGGCTAATAATGCCTGAAATAATGCATCTTTGGGAGTTTTACTCGAAACATATGCTTTTTTAAATCTTGCAAATGCAAAAAGTAGGTTTTTACTCAATATGACTATGATAGTCTTACAATCCTGAGATAATGCGATAAAAGCAATACAAATGTATTCAAACATAACTTCTAAACAACACATGCAAAATGGCTAATAATGCCTAGAGATATGTATTTTTGTTAGTTGTAATAGAAAAATAATCTTTTGTGAGGTTCACAAAGACACAAGTTAGTTTTTTTTATTCAATATAACAGTACTAAATATGAAAGGTTTATAATCATAACTCCAAAACCAAACATGAAATTTGTCTTGAAAAGCCTGTAATATTGAATTTATGTGATTTTTACCGGAATCAGGTATTTTGGAAAGGATCAAAAATACAAAAATCAGGTTTTGTCAAAAATCAGGTTTGTCAAACTCAAAATGTCAGTTTTTGAAACATAACTCCAAAAATACACATGCAAAATGTCTAATAATGCCTGAAGAAATGCATCTTTGAGAGTTTTCTAGAAAAAAAACATTTGGTAGGGTTTGCAAAAACAAAAAGTAATGTTTTTACTCAATTTGACAGTAATGTACTAAGAATCCTGAGATAATGCGAAAAAAGCAATAAAAATGTATTCCAACATGATTCCTAATCCAAACGTGCAAAAGGTCTAAAAATGCCTGTGATATTGAATACATGTGAGTTTTACTAGATACAGTTGTTTTTCTATGGTTTGCAAATACAAAAATGAGGTTTTACTCAATATGACTGTATATTGTAACACTCAATATGACAGTTATTCAAACATAAATCCTACACCACACATGAAACATGGCTAATAATGCCTGAAATAATGCATATTTGGGAGTTTTACTCGAAACATATGCTTTTTTAAATCTTGCAAATGCAAAAAGAAGGTTTTTACTCAATATGACTATGATAGTCTTACAATCCTGAGATAATGCGAAAAAAGCAATAAAAATGTATTCAAACATAACTTCTAAACAACACATGCAAAATGGCTAATAATGCCTAGAGATATGTATTTTTGTTAGTTGTAATAGAAAAATCATCTTTTGTGAGGTTCACAAAGACACAAGATAGTTTTTTTATTCAATATAACAGTACCAAATATGAAAGGTTTATCATCATAACTCCAAAACCAAACATGAAATTTGTCTTAAAAACCCTGTAATATTGAATTTATGTGAGTTTTACCGGAATCAGGTATTTTGGAAAGGATCACAAATACAAAAATCAGGTTTTGTCAAAAATCAGGTTTGTCAAACTCAAAATGTCAGTTTTTGAAACATAACTCCAAAAATACACATGCAAAATGTCTAATAATGCCTGAAGAAATTCATCTTTGAGAGTTTTCCCGAAAAAAAAAACATTTGGTAGGGTTTGCAAAAACAAAAAGTAATTTTTTTTACTCAATTTGACAGTAATGTACTTAGAATCCTGAGTTAATGCGAAAAAAGCAACAAAAACGTATTCGAACATAATTCCTAATCCAAACGTGCAAAATGTCTAAAAATGCCTGTGATATTGAATACATGTGAGTTTTACTAGATACAGTTGTTTTTCTATGGTTTGCAAATAAAAAAAAGAGGTTTTACTCAATATGACTGTATACTGTAACACTCAATATGACAGTTATTTAAACATAACTCCTACACCACACCTGAAAAATGGCTAATAATGCCTGAAATAATGCATCTTTGGGAGTTTTATTCGAAACATATGCTTTTTAAATCTTGCAAATGCAAAAAGTAGTTTTTTACTCAATATGACTATAATAGTCTTACAATCCTGAGATAATGCGAAAAAAGCAATAAAAATGTATTCAAGCATAACTTCTAAACAACACATGGAAAATGGCTACTAATGCCAGGATATATGTATTTTTGTTAGTTGTACTAGAAAAAGCATCTTTTGTGACGTTCACAAAGACACAAGTTAGTTTTTTTATTCAATATAACAGTACTAAATATGAAAGGTTTATAATCATAACTCCAAAACCAAACATGAAATTTGTCTTGAAAAGCCTGTAATATTGAATATGTGAGTTTTACCGGAATCAGGTATTTTGGAAAGGATCACAAATACAAAAATCAGGTTTTGTCAAAAATCAGGTTTGTCAAACTCAAAATGTCAGTTTTTGAAACATAACTCCAAAAATACACATACAAAATGTCTAATAATGCCTGAAGAAATGCATTTTTGAGAGTTTTCCAGAAAAAAAAAACATTTGGTAGGGTTTGCAAAAACAAAAAGTATATTTTTACTCAATTTGACAGTAATGTACTTAGAATCCTAAAATAATGCGAAAAAAGCAATAAAAACGTATTCAAACATAATTCCTAATCCAAACGTGCAAAATGTCTAAAAATGCCTGTGATATTGAATACATGTGAGTTTTACTAGATACAGTTGTTTTTCTATGGTTTGCAAATACAAAAATGAGGTTTTACTCAATATGACTGTATACTGTAACACTCAATATGACAGTTATTCAAACATAACTCCTACACCACACATGAAAAATGGCTAATAATACCTGAAATAATGCATCTTTGGGAGTTTTATTCGAAACATATGCTTTTTTAAATCTTGCAAATGCAAAAAGTAGTTTTTTACTCAATATGACTATAATAGTCTTACAATCCTGAGATAATGCGAAAAAAGCATTAAAAATGTATTCAAACATAACTTTTAAACAACACATGGAAAATGGCTACTAATGCCAAGATATATGTATTTTTGTTAGTTGTACTAGAAAAATCATCTTTTGTGAGGTTCACAAAGACACAAGTTAGTTTTTTTTTCAATATAACAGTACTAAATATGAAAGGTTTATAATCATAACTCCAAAACCAAACATGAAATGTGTCTTGAAAAGCCTGTAATATTGAATTTATGTGAGTTTTACCGGAATCAGGTATATTGGAAAGGATCACAAATACAAAAATCAGGTTTTGTCAAAAATCAGGTTTGTCAAACTCAAAATGTCAGTTTTTGAAACATAACTCCAAAAATACACATACAAAATGTCTAATAATGCCTGAGGAAATGCATCTTAGAGAGTTTTCCAGAAAAAAAAACATTTGGTAGGGTTTGCAAAAACAAAAGGTATATTTTTACTCAATTTGACAGTAATGTACTTAGAATCCTGAGATAATGCGAAAAAAGCAATAAAAACGTATTCCAACATAATTCCTAATCCAAACGTGCAAAATGTCTAAAAATGCCTGTGATATTGATACATGTGATTTTTACTAGATACAGTTGTTTTTCTATGGTTTGCAAATACAAAAATGAGGTTTTACTCAATATGACTGTATACTGTAACACTCAATATGACAGTTATTTAAACATAACTCCTACACCACACATGAAAAATGGCTAATAATGCCTGAAATCATGCATATTTGGGAGTTTTACTCGAAACATATGCTTTTTTAAATCTTGCAAATGCAAAAAGTAGGTTTTTACTCAATAGACTATGATAGTTTTACAATCCTGAGATAATGCGATAAAAGCAATACAAATGTATTCAAACATAACTTCTAAACAACACATGCAAAAATGGCTAATAATGCCTAGAGATATGTATTTTTGTTAGTTGTAATAGAAAAATCATCTTTTGTGAGGTTCACAAAGACACTAGTTAGTTTTTTTATTCAATATAACAGTACTAAATATGAAAGGTTTATAATCATAACTCCAAAACCAAACATGAAATTTGTCTTAAAAACCCTGTAATATTGAATTTATGTGAGTCTTACCGGAATCAGGTATTTTGGAAAGGATCACAAATACAAAAATCAGGTTTTGTCAAAATCAGGTTTGTCAAACTCAAAATGTCAGTTTTTGAAACATAACTCCAAAAATACACATGCAAAATGTCTAATAATGCCTGAAGAAATGGATCTTTGAGAGTTTTCCAGAAAAAAAAAATTTGGTAGGGTTTGCAAAAACAAAAAGTAATTTTTTTACTCAATTTGACAGTAATGTACCTGACTCCTGAGATAATGCGAAAAAAACAATAAAAATGTATTTCAACATAATTCCTAATCCAAACGTGAAAAATGTCTAAAAATGCCTGTGATATTGAATACATGTGAGTTTTACTAGATACAGTTGTTTTTCTATGGTTTGCAAATACAAAAATGAGGTTTTACTCAATATGACTGTATACTGTAACACTCAATATGACAGTTATTTAAACATAACTCCTACACCACACATGAAAAATGGCTAATAATGCCTGAAATAATGCATCTTTGGGAGTTTTATTCGAAACATATGCTTTTTTAAATCTTGCAAATGCAAAAAGTAGTTTTTTACTCAATATGACTATAATAGTCTTACAATCCTGAGATAATGCGAAAAAAGCCATAACAATGTATTCAAACATAACTTCTAAACAACACATGGAAAATGGCTACTAATGCCAATATATATGTATTTTTGTTAGTTGTACTAGAAAAATCATCTTTTGTGAGGTTCACAAAGACACAAGTTAGTTTTTTTATTCAATATAACAGTACTAAATATGAAAGGTTTATCATCATAACTCCAAAACCAAACATGAAATGTGTCTTGAAAAGCCTGTAATATTGAATTTACGTGAGTTTTACCGGAATCAGGTATTTTGGAAAGGATCACAAATACAAAAATCAGGTTTTGTCAAAAATCAGGTTTGTCAAACTCAAAATGTCAGTTTTTGAAACATAACTCCAAAAATACACATGCAAAATATCTAATAATGCCTGAAGAAATTCATCTTTGAGAGTTTTCCAGAAAAAAAAAAAACATTTGGTAGGGTTTGCAAAAACAAAAAGTATACTTTTACTCAATTTGACAGTAATGTACTTAGAATCCTGAGATAATGCGAAAAAAGCAATAAAAACTTATTCCAACATAATTCCTAATCCAAACGTGCAAAATGTCTAAAAATGCCTGTGATATTGAATACATGTGAGTTTTACTAGATACAGTTGTTTTTCTATGGTTTGCAAATACAAAAATGAGGTTTTACTCAATATGACTGTATACTGTAACACTCAATATGACAGTTATTTAAACATAACTCCTACACCACACATGAAAAATGGCTAATAATGCCTGAAATAATGCATCTTTGGGAGTTTTATTCGAAACATATGCTTTTTTAAATCTTGCAAATGCAAAAAGTAGTTTTTTACTCAATATGACTATAATAGTCTTACAATCCTGAGATAATGCGAAAAAAGCAATAAAAATGTATTCAAACATAACTTCTAAACAACACATGGAAAATGGCTACTAATGCCAAGATATACAGTATGTATTTTTGTTAGTTGTACTAGAAAAAGCATCTTTTGTGAGGTTCACAAAGACACAAGTTAGTTTTTTTATTCAATATAACAGTACTAAATATGAAAGGTTTATAATCATAACTCCAAAACCAAACATGAAATGTGTCTTGAAAAGCCTGTAATATTGAATATGTGAGTTTTACCGGAATCAGGTATTTTGGAAAGGATCACAAATACAAAAATCAGGTTTTGTCAAAAATCAGGTTTGTCAAACTCAAAATGTCAGTTTTTGAAACATAACTCCAAAAATACACATGCAAAATGTCTAATAATGCCTGAAGAAATGCATCTTTGAGAGTTTTCCATAAAAAAACATTTGGTAGGGTTTGCAAAAACAAAAAGTATATTTTTACTCAATTTGACAGTAATGTACTTAGAATCCTAAAATAATGCGAAAAAAGCAATAAAAACGTAATCCAACATAATTCCTAATCCAAACGTGCAAAATGTCTAAAAATGCCTGTGATATTGAATACATGTGAGTTTTACTAGATACAGTTGTTTTTCTATGGTTTGCAAATACAAAAATGAGGTTTTACTCAATATGACTGTATACTGTAACACTCAATATGACAGTTATTCAAACATAACTCCTACACCACACATGAAAAATGGCTAATAATGCCTGAAATAATGCATATTTGGGAGTTTTATTCGAAATATATGCTTTTTTAAATCTTGCAAATGCAAAAAGTAGTTTTTTACTCAATATGACTATAATAGTCTTACAATCCTGCGATAATGCGAAAAAAGCCATACAAATGTATTCAAACATAACTTCTAAACAACACATGGAAAATGGCTACTAATGCCAAGATATATGTATTTTTTTTTAGTTGTACTAGAAAAATCATCTTTTGTGAGGTTCACAAAGACACAAGTTAGTTTTTTTATTCAGTATAACAGTACTAAATATGAAAGGTTTATCATCATAACTCCAAAACCAAACATTAAATTTCTCTTAAAAACCCTGTAATATTGAATTTATGTGAGTTTTACCGGAATCAGGTATTTTGGAAAGGATCACAAATACAAAAATCAGGTTTTGTCAAAAATCAGGTTTGTCAAACTCAAAATTTCAGTTTTTGAAGCATAACTCCAAAAATACACATGCAAAATGTCTAATAATGCCTGAAGAAATGCATCTTTGAGAGTTTTTCCAGAAAAAAAAACATTTGGTACGGTTTGCAAAAACAAAAAGTATATTTTTACTCAATTTGACAGTAATGTACTTAGAATCCTGAGATAATGCGAAAAAAGCAATTAAAACGTATTCCAACATAATTCCTAATCCAAACGTGCAAAATGTCTAAAAATGCCTGTGATATTGAATACATGTGAGTTTTACTAGATACAGTTGTTTTTCTATGGTTTGCAAATACAAAAATGAGGTTTTACTCAATATGACTGTATACTGTAACACTCAATATGACAGTTATTTAAACATAACTCCTACACCACACATGAAAAATGGCTAATAATGCCTGAAATCATGCATATTTGGGAGTTTTACTCGAAACATATGCTTTTTTAAATCTTGCAAATGCAAAAAGTAGGTTTTTACTCAATATGACTATGATAGTCTTACAATCCTGAGATAATGCGATAAAAGCAATACAAATGTATTCAAACATAACTTCTAAACAACACATGCAAAATGGCTAATAATGCCTAGAGATATGTATTTTTGTTAGTTGTAATAGAAAAATCATCTTTTGTGAGGTTCACAAAGACACAATTTAGTTTTTTTTATTCAATATAACAGTACTAAATATGAAAGGTTTATCATCATAACTCCAAAACCAAACATTAAATTTCTCTTAAAAACCCTGTAATATTGAATTTATGTGAGTTTTACCGGAATCAGGTATTTTGGAAAGGATCACAAATACAAAAATCAGGTTTTGTCAAAAATCAGGTTTTGTCAAAAATCAGGTTTGTCAAACTCAAAATGTCAGTTTTTGAAACATAACTCCAAAAATACACATGCAAAATGTCTAATAATGCCTGAAGAAATGCATCTTTGAGAGTTTTTCCAGAAAAAAAACATTTGGTACGGTTTGCAAGAACAAAAAGTATTTTTTTACTCAATTTGACAGTAATGTACCTAGACTCCTGAGATAATGCGAAAAAAGCAATAAAAATGTTTTCCAACATAATTCCTAATCCAAACGTGCAAAATGTCTAAAAATGCCTGTGATATTGAATACATGTGAGTTTTACTAGATACAGTTGTTTTTCTATGGTTTGCAAATACAAAAATGAGGTTTTACTCAATATGACTGTATACTGTAACACTCAATATGACAGTTATTTAAACATAACTCCTACACCACACATGAAAAATGGCTAATAATGCCTGAAATCATGCATATTTGGGAGTTTTACTCGAAACATATGCTTTTTTAAATCTTGCAAATGCAAAAAGTAGGTTTTTACTCAATATGACTATGATAGTCTTACAATCCTGAGATAATGCAAAAAAAGCAATAAAAATGTATTCAAACATAACTTCTAAACAACACATGCAAAATGGCTAATAATGCCTAGAGATATGTATTTTTGTTAGTTGTAATGGAAAAATCATCTTTTGTGAGGTTCACAAAGACACAAGTTAGTTTTTTTTTATTCAATATAACAGTACTAAATATGAAAGGTTTATAATCATAACTCCAAAACCAAACATTAAATTTGTCTTAAAAACCCTGTAATATTGAATTTATGTGAGTCTTACCGGAATCAGGTATTTTGGAAAGGATCACAAATAAAAAAATCAGGTTTTGTCAAAAATCAGGTTTGTCAAACTCAAAATGTCAGTTTTTGAAACATAACTCCAAAAATACACATGCAAAATGTCTAATAATGCCTGAAGGAATGCATCTTTGAGAGTTTTCCAGAAAAAAAACATTTGGTAGGGTTTGCAAAAACAAAAAGTATACTTTTACTCAATTTGACAGTAATGTACTTAGAATCCTGAGATAATGCGAAAAAAGCAATAAAAACGTATTCCAACATAATTCCTAATCCAAACGTGCAAAATGTCTAAAAATGCCTGTGATATTGAATACATGTGAGTTTTACTAGATACAGTTGTTTTTCTATGGTTTGCAAATACAAAAATGAGGTTTTACTCAATATGACTGTATACTGTAACACTCAATATGACAGTTATTTAAACATAACTCCTACACCACACATGAAAAATGGCTAATAATGCCTGAAATAATGCATCTTTGGGAGTTTTATTCGAAACATATGCTTTTTTAAATCTTGCAAATGCAAAAAGTAGTTTTTACTCAATATGACTATAATAGTCTTACAATCCTGAGATAATGCGAAAAAAGCAATAAAAATGTATTCAAGCATAACCTCTAAACAACACATGGAAAATGGCTACTAATGCCAAGATATATGTATTTTTGTTAGTTGTACTAGAAAAAGCATCTTTTGTGAGGTTCACAAAGACACAAGTTAGTTTTTTTATTCAATATAACAGTACTAAATATGAAAGGTTTATAATCATAACTCCAAAACCAAACATGAAATTTGTCTTGAAAAGCCTGTAATATTGAATATGTGAGTTTTACCGGAATCAGGTATTTTGGAAAGGATCACAAATACAAAAATCAGGTTTTGTCAAAAATCAGGTTTGTCAAACTCAAAATGTCAGTTTTTGAAACATAACTCCAAAAATACACATGCAAAATGTCTAATAATGCCTGAAGAAATGCATCTTTGAGAGTTTTCCATAAAAAAACATTTGGTAGGGTTTGCAAAAACAAAAAGTATATTTTTACTCAATTTGACAGTAATGTACTTAGAATCCTAAAATAATGCGAAAAAAGCAATAAAAACGTAATCCAACATAATTCCTAATCCAAACGTGCAAAATGTCTAAAAATGCCTGTGATATTGAATACATGTGAGTTTTACTAGATACAGTTGTTTTTCTATGGTTTGCAAATACAAAAATGAGGTTTTACTCAATATGACTGTATACTGTAACACTCAATATGACAGTTATTTAAACATAACTCCTACACCACACATGAAAAATGGCTAATAATGCCTGAAATCATGCATATTTGGGAGTTTTACTCGAAACATATGCTTTTTTAAATCTTGCAAATGCAAAAAGTAGGTTTTTACTCAATATGACTATGATAGTCTTACAATCCTGAGATAATGCGAAAAAAGCAATACAAATGTATTCAAACATAACTTCTAAACAACACATGCAAAATGGCTAATAATGCCTAGAGATATGTATTTTTGTTAGTTGTAATAGAAAAATCATCTTTTGTGAGGTTCACAAAGACAAAAGTTAGTTTTTTTATTCAATATAACAGTACTAAATATGAAAGGTTTATAATCATAACTCCAAAACCAAACATGAAATTTGTCTTAAAAACCCTGTAATATTGAATTTATGTGAGTCTTACCGGAATCAGGTATTTTGGAAAGGGTCACAAATACAAAAATCAGGTTTTGTCAAAAATCAGGTTTGTCAAACTCAAAATGTCAGTTTTTGAAACATAACTCCAAAAATACACATGCAAAATGTCTAATAATGCCTGAAGAAATTCATCTTTGAGAGTTTTCCAGAAAAAAAAAAACATTTGGTAGGGTTTGCAAAAACAAAAAGTATTTTTTTTACTCAATTTGACAGTAATGTACTTAGAATCCTGAGATAATGCGAAAAAAGCAATAAAAACGTATTCCAACATAATTCCTAATCCAAACGTGCAAAATGTCTAAAAATACCTGTGATATTGAATACATGTGAGTTTTAGTAGATACAGTTGTTTTTCTATGGTTTGCAAATAAAAAATGAGGTTTTACTCAATATGACTGTATACTGTAACACTCAATATGACAGTTATTTAAACATAACTCCTACACCACACATGAAAAATGGCTAATAATGCCTGAAATAATGCATCTTTGGGAGTTTTATTCGAAACATATGCTTTTTTAAATCTTGCAAATGCAAAAAGTAGTTTTTTACTCAATATGACTATAATAGTCTTACAATCCTGAGATAATGCGAAAAAAGCAGTAAAAATGTATTCAAGCATAACTTCTAAACAACACATGGAAAATGGCTACTAATGCCAAGATATATGTATTTTTGTTAGTTGTACTAGAAAAATCATCTTTTGTGAGGTTCACAAAGACACAAGTTAGTTTTTTTATTCAATATAACAGTACTAAATATGAAAGGTTTATAATCATAACTCCAAAACCAAACATGAAATTTTTCTTGAAAAGCCTGTAATATTGAATATGTGAGTTTTACCGGAATCAGGTATTTTGGAAAGGATCACAAATACAAAAATCAGGTTTTGTCCAAAATCAGGTTTGTCAAACTCAAAATGTCAGTTTTTGAAACATAACTCCAAAAATACACATGCAAAATGTATAATAATGCCTGAAGAAATTCATCTTTGAGAGTTTTCCAGAAAAAAAAAACATTTGGTAGGGTTTGCAAAAACAAAAAGTATATTTTTACTCAATTTGACAGTAATGTACTTAGAATCCTAAAATAATGCGAAAAAAGGAATAAAAACGTATTCCAACATAATTCCTAATCCAAACGTGCAAAATGTCTAAAAATACCTGTGATATTGAATACATGTGAGTTTTACTAGATACAGTTGTTTTTCTATGGTTTGCAAATACAAAAATGAGGTTTTACTCAATATGACTGTATACTGTAACACTCAATATGACAGTTATTTAAACATAACTCCTACACCACACATGAAAAATGGCTAATAATGCCTGAAATAATGCATCTTTGGGAGTTTTATTCGAAACATATGCTTTTTTAAATCTTGCAAATGCAAAAAGTAGTTTTTTACTCAATATGACTATAATAGTCTTACAATCCTGAGATAATGCGAAAAAAGCCATAAAAATGTATTCAAACATAACTTCTAAACAACACATGGAAAATGGCTACTAATGCCAAGATATATGTATTTTTGTTAGGTTTACTAGAAAAAGCATCTTTTGTGAGGTTCACAAAGACACAAGTTAGTTTTTTTATTCAATATAACAGTACTAAATATGAAAGGTTTGTCATCATAACTCCAAAACCAAACATGAAATTTGTCTTAAAAACCCTGTAATATTGAATTTATGTGAGTTTTACCGGAATCAGGTATTTTGGAAAGGATCACCAATACAAAAATCAGGTTTTGTCAAAAATCAGGTTTGTCAAACTCAAAATGTCAGTTTTTGAAACATAACTCCAAAAATACACATGCAAAATGTCTAATAATGCCTGAAGAAATTCATCTTTGAGAGTTTTCCAGAAAAAAAAACATTTGGTAGGGTTTGCAAAAACAAAAAGTATATTTTTACTCAATTTGACAGTAATGTACTTAGAATCCTAAAATAATGCGAAAAAAGGAATAAAAACGTATTCCAACATAATTCCTAATCCAAACGTGCAAAATGTCTAAAAATACCTGTGATATTGAATACATGTGAGTTTTACTAGATACAGTTGTTTTTCTATGGTTTGCAAATACAAAAATGAGGTTTTACTCAATATGACTGTATACTGTAACACTCAATATGACAGTTATTTAAACATAACTCCTACACCACACATGAAAAATGGCTAATAATGCCTGAAATAATGCATCTTTGGGAGTTTTATTCGAAACATATGCTTTTTTAAATCTTGCAAATGCAAAAAGTAGTTTTTTACTCAATATGACTATAATAGTCTTACAATCCTGAGATAATGCGAAAAAAGCCATAAAAATGTATTCAAACATAACTTCTAAACAACACATGGAAAATGGCTACTAATGCCAAGATATATGTATTTTTGTTAGGTTTACTAGAAAAAGCATCTTTTGTGAGGTTCACAAAGACACAAGTTAGTTTTTTTATTCAATATAACAGTACTAAATATGAAAGGTTTGTCATCATAACTCCAAAACCAAACATGAAATTTGTCTTAAAAACCCTGTAATATTGAATTTATGTGAGTTTTACCGGAATCAGGTATTTTGGAAAGGATCACCAATACAAAAATCAGGTTTTGTCAAAAATCAGGTTTGTCAAACTCAAAATGTCAGTTTTTGAAACATAACTCCAAAAATACACATGCAAAATGTCTAATAATGCCTGAAGAAATTCATCTTTGAGAGTTTTCCAGAAAAAAAAACATTTGGTAGGGTTTGCAAAAACAAAAAGTATTTTTTTACTCAATTTGACAGTAATGTCCTTAGAATCCTGAGATAATGCGAAAAAAGCAATAAAAACGTATTCCAACATAATTCCTAATCCAAACGTGCAAAATGTCTAAAAATGCCTGTGATATTGAATACATGTGAGTTTTACTAGATACAGTTGTTTTTCTATGGTTTGCAAATACAAAAATGAGGTTTTACTCAATATGACTGTATACTGTAACACTCAATATGACAGTTATTTAAACATAACTCCTACACCACACATGAAAAATGGCTAATAATGCCTGAAATAATGCATCTTTGGGAGTTTTATTCCAAACATATGCTTTTTTAAATCTTGCAAATGCAAAAAGTAGTTTTTTACTCAATATGACTATAATAGTCTTACAATCCTGAGATAATGCGAAAAAAGCAATAAAAATGTATTCAAGCATAACTTCTAAACAACACATGCAAAATGGCTAATAATGCCTAGAGATATGTATTTTTGTCAGTTGTAATAGAAAAATCATCTTTTGTGAGTTTCAAAAAGACACAAGTTAGTTTTTTTTATTCAATATAACAGTACTAAATATGAAAGGTTTATCATCATAACTCCAAAACCAAACATGAAATTTGTCTTAAAAACCCTGTAATATTGAATTTATGTGAGTTTTACCGGAATCAGGTATTTTGGAAAGGATCACAAATACAAAAATCAGGTTTTGTCCAAAATCAGGTTTGTCAAACTCAAAATGTCAGTTTTTGAAACATAACTCCAAAAATACACATGCAAAATGTATAATAATGCCTGAAGAAATTCATCTTTGAGAGTTTTCCAGAAAAAAAAAACATTTGGTAGGGTTTGCAAAAACAAAAAGTATTTTTTTTACTCAATTTGACAGTAATGTACTTAGAATCCTGAGATAATGCGAAAAAAGCAATAAAAACGTATTCCAACATAATTCCTAATCCAAACGTGCAAAATGTCTAAAAATGCCTGTGATATTGAATACATGTGAGTTTTACTAGATACAGTTGTTTTTCTATGGTTTGCAAATACAAAAATGAGGTTTTACTCAATATGACTGTATACTGTAACACTCAATATAACAGTTATTTAAACATAACTCCTACACCACACATGAAAAATGGCTAATAATGCCTGAAATAATGCATCTTTGGGAGTTTTATTCGAAACATATGCTTTTTTAAATCTTGCAAATGCAAAAAGTAGTTTTTTACTCAATATGACTATAATAGTCTTACAATCCTGAGATAATGCGAAAAAAGCAATAAAAATGTATTCAAGCATAACTTCTAAACAACACATGGAAAATGGCTACTAATACCAAGATATATGTATTTTTGTTAGTTGTACTAGAAAAAGCATCTTTTGTGAGGTTCACAAAGACACAAGTTAGTTTTTTTATTCAATATAACAGTACTAAATATGAAAGGTTTATAATCATAACTCCAAAACCAAACATGAAATGTGTCTTGAAAAGCCTGTAATATTGAATATGTGAGTTTTACCGGAATCAGGTATTTTGGAAAGGATCACAAATACAAAAATCAGGTTTTGTCAAAAATCAGGTTTGTCAAACTCAAAATGTCAGTTTTTGAAACATAACTCCAAAAATACACATACAAAATGTCCAATAATGCCTGAAGAAATGCATCTTTGAGAGTTTTCCAGAAAAAAAACATTTGGTAGGGTTTGCAAAACCAAAAAGTATATCTTTACTCAATTTGACAGTAATGTACTTAGAATCCTGAGACAATGCGAAAAAAACAATAAAAATGTATTCCAACATAATTCCTAATCCAAACGTGCAAAATGTCTAAAAATGCCTGTGATATTGAATACATGTGAGTTTTACTAGATACAGTTGTTTTTCTATGGTTTGCAAATACAAAAATGAGGTTTTACTCAAAATGACTGTATACTGTAACACTCAATATGACAGTTATTTAAACATAACTCCTACACCACACATGAAAAATGGCTAATAATGCCTGAAATAATGCATCTTTGGGAGTTTTATTCGAAACATATGCTTTTTTAAATCTTGCAAATGCAAAAAGTAGTTTTTTACTCAATATGACTATGATAGTCTTACAATCCTGAGATAATGCGAAAAAAGCAATAAAAATGTATTCAAACATAACTTCTAAACAACACATGCAAAATGGCTAATAATGCCTAGAGATATGTATTTTTGTTAGTTGTAATAGAAAAATCATCTTTTGTGAGGTTCACAAAGACACAAGTTAGTTTTTTTATTCAATATAACAGTACTAAATATGAAAGGTTTATAATCATAACTCCAAAACCAAACATGAAATTTGTCTTAAAAACCCTGTAATATTGAATTTATGTGAGTCTTACCCGAATCAGGTATTTTGGAAAGGATCACAAATAAAAAAATCAGGTTTTGTCAAAAATCAGGTTTGTCAAACTCAAAATGTCAGTTTTTGAAACATAACTCCAAAAATACACATGCAAAATTTCTAATAATGCCTGAAGAAATGCATCTTTGAGAGTTTTCCAGAAAAAAAACATTTGGTAGGGTTTGCAAAAACAAAAAGTATATTTTTACTCAATTTGACAGTAATGTACTTAGAATCCTGAGATAATGCGAAAAAAGCAATAAAAACGAATTCCAACATAATTCCTAATCCAAACGTGCAAAATGTCTAAAAATGCCTGTGATATTGAATACATGTGAGTTTTACTAGATACAGTTGTTTTTCTATGGTTTGCAAATACAAAAATGAGGTTTTACTCAATATGACTGTATACTGTAACACTCAATATGACAGTTATTTAAACATAACTCCTACACCACACATGAAAAATGGCTAATAATGCCTGAAATCATGCATCTTTGGGAGTTTTACTCGAAACATATGCTTTTTTAAATCTTGCAAATGCAAAAAGGAGGTTTTTACTCAATATGACTATGATAGTCTTACAATCCTGAGATAATGCGAAAAAAGCAATAAAAATGTATTCAAACATAACTTCTAAACAACACATGCAAAATGGCTAATAATGGCTAGAGATATGTATTTTTGTTAGTTGTAATAGAAAAATCATCTTTTGTGAGGTTCACAAAGACACAAGTTAGTTTTTTTTTCAATATAACAGTACTAAATATGAAAGATTTATCATCATAACTCCAAAACCAAACATGAAATTTGTCTTAAAAACCCTGTAATATTGAATTTATGTGAGTTTTACCGGAATCAGGTATTTTGGAAAGGATCACAAATACAAAAATCAGGTTTTGTCCAAAATCAGGTTTGTCAAACTCAAAATGTCAGTTTTTGAAACATAACTCCAAAAATACACATGCAAAATGTCTAATAATGCCTGAAGAAATTCATCTTTGAGAGTTTTCCAGAAAAAAAAAAACATTTGGTAGGGTTTGCAAAAACAAAAAGTATTTTTTTTACTCAATTTGACAGTAATGTACTTAGAATCCTGAAATAATGCGAAAAAAGCAATAAAAACGTATTCCAACATAATTCCTAATCCAAACGTGCAAAATGTCTAAAAATGCCTGTGATATTGAATACATGTGAGTTTTTCTAGATACAGTTGTTTTTCAATGGTTTGCAAATACAAAAATGAGGTTTTACTCAATATGACTGTATACTGTAACACTCAATATGACAGTTATTTAAACATAACTCCTACACCACACATGAAAAATGGCTAATAATGCCTGAAATAATGCATCTTTGGGAGTTTTATTCGAAACATATGCTTTTTTAAATCTTGCAAATGCAAAAAGTAGTTTTTTACTCAATATGACTATAATAGTCTTACAATCCTGAGATAATGCGAAAAAAGCAATACAAATGTATTCAAGCATAACTTCTAAAACAACACATGGAAAATGGCTACTAATACCAAGATATATGTATTTTTGTTAGTTGTACTAGAAAAAGCATATTTTGTGAGGTTCACAAAGACACAAGTTAGTTTTTTTATTCAATATAACAGTACTAAATATGAAAGGTTTATAATCATAACTCCAAAACCACACATGAAATTTGTCTTAAAAACTCTGTAATATTGAATTTATGTGAGTCCTACCGGAATCAGGTATTTTGGAAAGGATCACAAATACAAAAATCAGGTTTTGTCAAAAATCAGGTTTGTCAAACTCAAAATGTCAGTTTTTGAAACATAACTCCAAAAATACACATGCAAAATGTCTAATAATGCCTGAAGAAATGCATCTTTGAGAGTTTTCCAGAAAAAAAACATTTGGTAGGGTTTGCAAAAACAAAAAGTAATTTTTTTACTCAATTTGACAGTAATGTACCTGACTCCTGAGATAATGCGAAAAAAACAATAAAAATGTATTCCAACATAATTCCTAATCCAAACGTGCAAAATGTCTAAAAATGCCTGTGATATTGAATACATGTGAGTTTTACTAGATACAGTTGTTTTTCTATGGTTTGCAAATACAAAAATGAGGTTTTACTCAATATGACTGTATACTGTAACACTCAATATGACAGTTATTTAAACATAACTCCTACACCACACATGAAAAATGGCTAATAATGCCTGAAATAATGCATCTTTGGGAGTTTTATTCGAAACATATGCTTTTTTAAATCTTGCAAATGCAAAAAGTAGTTTTTTACTCAATATGACTATAATAGTCTTACAATCCTGAGATAATGCGAAAAAAGCAATAAACATGTATTCAAAAATAACTTCTAAACAACACATGGAAAATGGCTACTAATACCAAGATATATGTATTTTTGTTAGTTGTACTAGAAAAAGCATATTTTGTGAGGTTCACAAAGACACAAGTTAGTTTTTTTATTCAATATAACAGTACTAAATATGAAAGGTTTATAATCATAACTCCAAAACCACACATGAAATTTGTCTTAAAAACTCTGTAATATTGAATTTATGTGAGTCTTACCGGAATCGGGTATTTTGGAAAGGATCACAAATACAAAAATCAGGTTTTGTCAAAAATCAGGTTTGTCAAACTCAAAATGTCAGTTTTTGAAACATAACTCCAAAAATACACATGCAAAATGTCTAATAATGCCTGAAGAAATGCATCTTTGAGAGTTTTCCAGAAAAAAAAAACATTTGGTAGGGTTTGCAAAAACAAAAAGTATTTTTTTTACTCAATTTGACAGTAATGTACCTGACTCCTGAGATAATGCGAAAAAAACAATAAAAATGTATTCAAACATAATTCCTAATCCAAACGTTCAAAATGTCTAAAAATGCCTGTGATATTGAATACATGTGAGTTTTACTAGATACAGTTGTTTTTCTATGGTTTGCAAATACAAAAATGAGGTTTTACTCAATATGACTGTATACTGTAACACTCAATATGACAGTTATTTAAACATAACTCCTACACCACACATGAAAAATGGCTAATAATGCCTGAAATCATGCATATTTGGGAGTTTTACTCGAAACATATGCTTTTTTAAATCTTGCAAATGCAAAAA
Organism: Nerophis ophidion; assembly: GCF_033978795.1. Classification (NCBI taxonomy): domain Eukaryota; kingdom Metazoa; phylum Chordata; class Actinopteri; order Syngnathiformes; family Syngnathidae; genus Nerophis; species Nerophis ophidion. Next base: position 25,920,131 of record NC_084632.1, on the reverse strand, counting down.
GGAGGTTTTTACTCAATATGACTATGATAGTCTTACAATCCTGAGATAATGCGAAAAAAGCAATAAAAATGTATTCAAACATAACTTCTAAACAACACATGCAAAATGGCTAATAATGGCTAGAGATATGTATTTTTGTTAGTTGTAATAGAAAAATCATCTTTTGTGAGGTTCACAAAGACACAAGTTAGTTTTTTTATTCAATATAACAGTACTAAATATGAAAGGTTTATAATCATAACTCCAAAACCAAACATGAAATTTGTCTTAAAAACCCTGTAATATTGAATTTATGTGAGTCTTACCGGAATCAGGTATTTTGGAAAGGATCACAAATAAAAAAATCAGGTTTTGTCAAAAATCAGGTTTGTCAAACTCAAAATGTCAGTTTTTGAAACATAACTCCAAAAATACACATGCAAAATTTCTAATAATGCCTGAAGAAATGCATCTTTGAGAGTTTTCCAGAAAAAAAACATTTGGTAGGGTTTGCAAAAACAAAAAGTATATTTTTACTCAATTTGACAGTAATGTACTTAGAATCCTGAGATAATGCGAAAAAAGCAATAAAAACGAATTCCAACATAATTCCTAATCCAAACGTGCAAAATGTCTAAAAATGCCTGTGATATTGAATACATGTGAGTTTTACTAGATACAGTTGTTTTTCTATGGTTTGCAAATACAAAAATGAGGTTTTACTCAATATGACTGTATACTGTAACACTCAATATGACAGTTATTTAAACATAACTCCTACACCACACATGAAAAATGGCTAATAATGCCTGAAATCATGCATATTTGGGAGTTTTACTCGAAACATATGCTTTTTTAATTCTTGCAAATTCAAAAAGGAGGTTTTTACTCAATATGACTATGATAGTCTTACAATCCTGAGATAATGCGAAAAAGGCAATAAAAATGTATTCAAACATAACTTCTAAACAACACATGCAAAATGGCTAATAATGCCTAGAGATATGTATTTTTGTTAGTTGTAATAGAAAAATAATCTTTTGTGAGGTTCACAAAGACACAAGTTAGTTTTTTATTCAATATAACAGTACTAAATATGAAAGGTTTATCATCATAACTCCAAAACCAAACATGAAATTTGTCTTAAAAACCCTGTAATATTGAATTTATGTGAGTCTTACCGGAATCAGGTATTTTGGAAAGGATCACAAATAAAAAAATCAGGTTTTGTCAAAAATCAGGTTTGTCAAACTCAAAATGTCAGTTTTTGAAACATAACTCCAAAAATACACATGCAAAATGTCTAATAATGCCTGAAGAAATGCATCTTTGAGAGTTTTCCAGAAAAAAAACATTTGGTAGGGTTTGCAAAAACAAAAAGTAATTTTTTTACTCAATTTGACAGTAATGTACCTGACTCCTGAGATAATGCGAAAAAAACAATAAAAATTCATTCCAACATAATTCCTAATCCAAACGTGCAAAATGTCTAAAAATGCCTGTGATATTGAATACATGTGAGTTTTACTAGATACAGTTGTTTTTCTATGGTTTGCAAATACAAAAATGAGGTTTTACTCAATATGACTGTATACTGTAACACTCAATATGACAGTTATTTAAACATAACTCCTACACCACACATGAAAAATGGCTAATGATGCCTGAAATCATGCATATTTGGGAGTTTTACTCGAAACATATGCTTTTTTAAATCTTGCAAATGCAAAAAGTAGGTTTTTACTCAATATGACTATGATAGTCCTACAATCCTGAGATAATGCGAAAAAAGCAATAAAAATGTATTCAAACATAACTTCTAAACAACACATGCAAAATGGCTAATAATGCCTAGAGATATGTATTTTTGTTATTTGTAATAGAAAAATAATCTTTTGTGAGGTTCACAAAGACACAAGTTAGTTTTTTTATTCAATATAACAGTACTAAATATGAAAGGTTTATCATCATAACTCCAAAACCAAACATGAAATTTGTCTTAAAAACCCTGTAATATTGAATTTATGTGAGTTTTACCGGAATCAGGTATTTTGGAAAGGATCACAAATACAAAAATCAGGTTTTGTCCAAAATCAGGTTTGTCAAACTCAAAATGTCAGTTTTTGAAACATAACTCCAAAAATACACATGCAAAATGTCTAATAATGCCTGAAGAAATTCATCTTTGAGAGTTTTCCAGAAAAAAAAAAACATTTGGTAGGGTTTGCAAAAACAAAAAGTATTTTTTTTACTCAATTTGACAGTAATGTACTTAGAATCCTGAGATAATGCGAAAAAAGCAATAAAAACGTATTCCAACATAATTCCTAATCCAAACGTGCAAAATGTCTAAAAATGCCTGTGATATTGAATACATGTGAGTTTTACTAGATACAGTTGTTTTTCAATGGTTTGCAAATACAAAAATGAGGTTTTACTCAATATGACTGTATACTGTAACACTCAATATGACAGTTATTTAAACATAACTCCTACACCACACATGAAAAATGGCTAATAATGCCTGAAATAATGCATCGTTGGGAGTTTTATTAGAAACATATGCTTTTTTAAATCTTGCAAATGCAAAAAGTAGTTTTTTACTCAATATGACTATAATAGTCTTACAATCCTGAGATAATGCGAAAAAAGCAATAAAAATGTATTCAATCATAACTTCTAAACAACACATGGAAAATGGCTACTAATACCAAGATATATGTATTTTTGTTAGTTGTACTAGAAAAAGCATATTTTGTGAGGTTCACAAAGACACAAGTTAGTTTTTTTATTCAATATAACAGTACTAAATATGAAAGGTTTATAATCATAACTCCAAAACCAAACATGAAATTTGTCTTGAAAAGCCTGTAATATTGAATATGTGAGTTTTACCGGAATCAGGTATTTTGGAAAGGATCACAAATACAAAAATCAGGTTTTGGCAAAAATCAGGTTTGTCAAACTCAAAATGTCAGTTTTTGAAACATAACTCCAAAAATACACATGCAAAATGTCTAATAATGCCTGAAGAAATGCATCTTTGAGAGTTTTCCAGAAAAAAAACATTTGGTAGGGTTTGCAAAAACAAAAAGTATATTTTTACTCAATTTGACAGTAATGTACTTAGAATCCTGAGATAATGCGAAAAAAGCAATAAAAATGTATTCCAACATAATTCCTAATCCAAACGTGCAAAATGTCTAAAAATGCCTGTGATATTGAATACATGTGAGTTTTACTAGATACAGTTGTTTTTCTATGGTTTGCAAATACAAAAATGGTGTTTTACTCAATATGACTGTATACTGTAACACTCAATATGACAGTTATTTAAACATAACTCCTACACCACACATGAAAAATGGCTAATAATGCCTGACATCATGCATATTTGGGAGTTTTACTCGAAACATATGCTTTTTTAAATCTTGCAAATGCAAAAAGTAGGTTTTTACTCAATATGACTATGATAGTCCTACAATCCTGAGATAATGCGAAAAAAGCAATAAAAATGTATTCAAACATAACTTCTAAACAACACATGCAAAATGGCTAATAATGCCTAGAGATATGTATTTTTGTTAGTTGTAATAGAAAAATCATCTTTTGTGAGGTTCACAAAGACACAAGTTAGTTTTTTTATTCAATATAACAGTACTAAATATGAAAGGTTTATCATCATAACTCCAAAACCAAACATGAAATTTGTCTTAAAAACCCTGTAATATTGAATTTGTGTGAGTTTTACCGGAATCAGGTATTTTGGAAAGGATCACAAATACTAAAATCAGGTTTTGTCCAAAATCAGGTTTGTCAAACTCAAAATGTCAGTTTTTGAAACATAACTCCAAAAATACACATGCAAAATGTCTAATAATGCCTGAAGAAATTCATCTTTGAGAGTTTTCCAGAAAAAAAAAACATTTGGTAGGGTTTGCAAAAACAAAAAGTATTTTTTTTACTCAATTTGACAGTAATGTACTTAGAATCCTGAGATAATGCGAAAAAAGCAATAAAAACGTATTCCAACATAATTCCTAATCCAAACGTGCAAAATGTCTAAAAATGCCTGTGATATTGAATACATGTGAGTTTTACTAGATACAGTTGTTTTTCTATGGTTTGCAAATACAAAAATGAGGTTTTACTCAATATGACTGTATACTGTAACACTCAATATGACAGTTATTTAAACATAACTCCTACACCACACATGAAAAATGACTAATAATGCCTGAAATAATGCATCTTTGGGAGTTTTATTCGAAACATATGCTTTTTTAAATCTTGCAAATGCAAAAAGTAGTTTTTTACTCAATATGACTATAATAGTCTTACAATCCTGAGATAATGCGAAAAAAGCCAGAAAAATGTATGCAAACATAACTTCTAAACAACACATGGAAAATGGCTACTAATGCCAAGATATATGTATTTTTGTTAGTTGTACTAGAAAAATCATCTTTTGTGAGGTTCACAAAGACACAAGTTAGTTTTTTTATTCAATATAACAGTACTAAATATGAAAGGTTTATCATCATAACTCCAAAACCAAACATGAAATTTGTCTTGAAAAGCCTGTAATATTGAATTTATGTGAGTTTTACCGGAATCAGGTATTTTGGAAAGGATCACAAATACAAAAATCAGGTTTTGTCCAAAATCAGGTTTGTCAAATTCAAAATGTCAGTTTTTGAAACATAACTCCAAAAATACACATGCAAAATGTCTAATAATGCCTGAAGAAATGCATCTTTGAGAGTTTTCCAGAAAAAAAACATTTGGTAGGGTTTGCAAAAACAAAAAGTATATTTTTACTCAATTTGACAGTAATGTACTTAGAATCCTGAGATAATGCGAAAAAAGCAATAAAAACGTATTCCAACATAATTCCTAATCCAAACGTGCAAAATGTCTAAAAATGCCTGTGATATTGAATACATTTGAGTTTTACTAGATATAGTTGTTTTTCTATGGTTTGCAAATACAAAAATGAGGTTTTACTCAATATGACTGTATACTGTAACACTCAATATGACAGTTATTTAAACATTACTCCTACACCACACATGGAAAATGGCTAATAATGCCTGAAATCATGCATATTTGGGAGTTTTACTCGAAACATATGCTTTTTTAAATCTTGCAAATGCAAAAAGTAGGTTTTTACTCAATATGACTATGATAGTCTTACAATCCTGAGATAATGCGATAAAAGCAATACAAATGTATTCAAACATAACTTCTAAACAACACATGCAAAATGGCTAATAATGCCTAGAGATATGTATTTTTGTTAGTTGTAATAGAAAAATCATCTTTTGTGAGGTTCACAAAGACACAAGTTAGTTTTTTATTCAATATAACAGTACTAAATATGAAAGGTTTATCATCATAACTCCAAAACCAAACATGAAATTTGTCTTAAAAACCCTGTAATATTGAATTTATGTGAGTCTTACCGGAATCAGGTATTTTGGAAAGGATCACAAATAAAAAAATCAGGTTTTGTCAAAAATCAGGTTTGTCAAACTCAAAATGTCAGTTTTTGAAACATAACTCCAAAAATACACATGCAAAATGTCTAATAATGCCTGAAGAAATGCATCTTTGAGAGTTTTCCTGAAAAAAAACATTTGGTAGGGTTTGCAAAAACAAAAAGTAGTTTTTTTACTCAATTTGACAGTAATGTACCTGACTCCTGAGATAATGCGAAAAAAACAATAAAAATGTATTCCAACATAATTCCTAATCCAAACGTGCAAAATGTCTAAAAATGCCTGTGATATTGAATACATGTGAGTTTTACTAGATACAGTTGTTTTTCTATGGTTTGCAAATACAAAAATGAGGTTTTACTCAATATGACTGTATACTGTAACACTCAATATGACAGTTATTTAAACATAACTCCTACACCACACATGAAAAATGGCTAATAATGCCTGACATCATGCATATTTGGGAGTTTTACTCGAAACATATGCTTTTTTAAATCTTGCAAATGCAAAAAGTAGGTTTTTACTCAATATGACTATGATAGTCCTACAATCCTGAGATAATGCGAAAAAAGCAATAAAAATGTATTCAAACATAACTTCTAAACAACACATGCAAAATGGCTAATAATGCCTAGAGATATGTATTTTTGTTAGTTGTAATAGAAAAATCATCTTTTGTGAGGTTCACAAAGACACAAGTTAGTTTTTTTATTCAATATAACAGTACTAAATATGAAAGGTTTATCATCATAACTCCAAAACCAAACATGAAATTTGTCTTAAAAACCCTGTAATATTGAATTTATGTGAGTTTTACCGGAATCAGGTATTTTGGAAAGGATCACAAATACAAAAATCAGGTTTTGTCCAAAATCAGGTTTGTCAAACTCAAAATGTCAGTTTTTGAAACATAACTCCAAAAATACACATGCAAAATGTCTAATAATGCCTGAAGAAATTCATCTTTGAGAGTTTTCCAGAAAAAAAAAACATTTGGTAGGGTTTGCAAAAACAAAAAGTATTTTTTTTACTCAATTTGACAGTAATGTACTTAGAATCCTGAGATAATGCGAAAAAAGCAATAAAAACGTATTCCAACATAATTCCTAATCCAAACGTGCAAAATGTCTAAAAATGCCTGTGATATTGAATACATGTGAGTTTTACTAGATACAGTTGTTTTTCTATGGTTTGCAAATACAAAAATGAGGTTTTACTCAATATGACTGTATACTGTAACACTCAATATGACAGTTATTTAAACATAACTCCTACACCACACATGAAAAATGACTAATAATGCCTGAAATAATGCATCTTTGGGAGTTTTATTCGAAACATATGCTTTTTTAAATCTTGCAAATGCAAAAAGTAGTTTTTTACTCAATATGACTATAATAGTCTTACAATCCTGAGATAATGCGAAAAAAGCCAGAAAAATGTATGCAAACATAACTTCTAAACAACACATGGAAAATGGCTACTAATGCCAAGATATATGTATTTTTGTTAGTTGTACTAGAAAAATCATCTTTTGTGAGGTTCACAAAGACACAAGTTAGTTTTTTTATTCAATATAACAGTACTAAATATGAAAGGTTTATCATCATAACTCCAAAACCAAACATGAAATTTGTCTTGAAAAGCCTGTAATATTGAATTTATGTGAGTTTTACCGGAATCAGGTATTTTGGAAAGGATCACAAATACAAAAATCAGGTTTTGTCCAAAATCAGGTTTGTCAAATTCAAAATGTCAGTTTTTGAAACATAACTCCAAAAATACACATGCAAAATGTCTAATAATGCCTGAAGAAATGCATCTTTGAGAGTTTTCCAGAAAAAAAACATTTGGTAGGGTTTGCAAAAACAAAAAGTATATTTTTACTCAATTTGACAGTAATGTACTTAGAATCCTGAGATAATGCGAAAAAAGCAATAAAAACGTATTCCAACATAATTCCTAATCCAAACGTGCAAAATGTCTAAAAATACCTGTGATATTGAATACATGTGAGTTTTACTAGATATAGTTGTTTTTCTATGGTTTGCAAATACAAAAATGAGGTTTTACTCAATATGACTGTATACTGTAACACTCAATATGACAGTTATTTAAACATAACTCCTACACCACACATGAAAAATGGCTAATAATGCCTGAAATCATGCATATTTGGGAGTTTTACTCGAAACATATGCTTTTTTAAATCTTGCAAATGCAAAAAGTAGGTTTTTACTCAATATGACTATGATAGTCTTACAATCCTGAGATAATGCGATAAAAGCAATACAAATGTATTCAAACATAACTTCTAAACAACACATGCAAAATGGCTAATAATGCCTAGAGATATGTATTTTTGTTAGTTGTAATAGAAAAATCATCTTTTGTGAGGTTCACAAAGACACAAGTTAGTTTTTTATTCAATATAACAGTACTAAATATGAAAGGTTTATCATCATAACTCCAAAACCAAACATGAAATTTGTCTTAAAAACCCTGTAATATTGAATTTATGTGAGTCTTACCGGAATCAGGTAATTTGGAAAGGATCACAAATAAAAAAATCAGGTTTTGTCAAAAATCAGGTTTGTCAAACTCAAAATGTCAGTTTTTGAAACATAACTCCAAAAATACACATGCAAAATGTCTAATAATGCCTGAAGAAATGCATCTTTGAGAGTTTTCCAGAAAAAAAACATTTGGTAGGGTTTGCAAAAACAAAAAGTAGTTTTTTTACTCAATTTGACAGTAATGTACCTGACTCCTGAGATAATGCGAAAAAAACAATAAAAATGTATTCCAACATAATTCCTAATCCAAACGTGCAAAATGTCTAAAAATGCCTGTGATATTGAATACATGTGAGTTTTACTAGATACAGTTGTTTTTCTATGGTTTGCAAATACAAAAATGAGGTTTTACTCAATATGACTGTATACTGTAACACTCAATATGACAGTTATTTAAACATAACTCCTACACCACACATGAAAAATGGCTAATAATGCCTGAAATCATGCATATTTGGGAGTTTTACTCGAAACATATGCTTTTTTAAATCTTGCAAATGCAAAAAGTAGGTTTTTACTCAATATGACTATGATAGTCCTACAATCCTGAGATAATGCGAAAAAAGCAATAAAAATGTATTCAAACATAACTTCTAAACAACACATGCAAAATGGCTAATAATGCCTAGAGATATGTATTTTTGTTAGTTGTAATAGAAAAATCATCTTTTGTGAGATTCACAAAGACACAAGTTAGTTTTTTTAGTCAATATAACAGTACTAAATATGAAAGGTTTATCATCATAACTCCAAAACCAAACATGAAATTTGTCTTAAAAACCCTGTAATATTGAATTTATGTGAGTCCTACCGGAATCAGGTATTTTGGAAAGGATCACAAATACAAAAATCAGGTTTTGTCCAAAATCAGGTTTGTCAAACTCAAAATGTCAGTTTTTGAAACATAACTCCAAAAATACACATGCAAAATGTCTAATAATGCCTGAAGAAATTCATCTTTGAGAGTTTTCCAGAAAAAAAAAAACATTTGGTAGGGTTTGCAAAAACAAAAAGTATTTTTTTTACTCAATTTGACAGTAATGTACTTAGAATCCTGAGATAATGCGAAAAAAGCAATAAAAACGTATTCCAACATAATTCCTAATCCAAACGTGCAAACTGTCTAAAAATGCCTGTGATATTGAATACATGTGAGTTTTACTAGATACAGTTGTTTTTCAATGGTTTGCAAATACAAAAATGAGGTTTTACTCAATATGACTGTATACTGTAACACTCAATATGACAGTTATTTAAACATAACTCCTACACCACACATGAAAAATGGCTAATAATGCCTGAAATAATGCATCTTTGGGAGTTTTATTCGAAACATATGCTTTTTTAAATCTTGCAAATGCAAAAAGTAGTTTTTTACTCAATATGACTATAATAGTCTTACAATCCTGAGATAATGCGAAAAAAGCAATAAAAATGTATTCAAGCATAACTTCTAAACAACACATGGAAAATGGCTACTAATACCAAGATATATGTATTTTTGTTAGTTGTACTAGAAAAAGCATATTTTGTGAGGTTCACAAAGACACAAGTTAGTTTTTTTATTCAATATAACAGTACTAAATATGAAAGGTTTATAATCATAACTCCAAAACCAAACATGAAATTTGTCTTGAAAAGCCTGTAATATTGAATATGTGAGTTTTACCGGAATCAGGTATTTTGGAAAGGATCACAAATACAAAAATCAGGTTTTGGCAAAAATCAGGTTTGTCAAACTCAAAATGTCAGTTTTTGAAACATAACTCCAAAAATACACATGCAAAATGTCTAATAATGCCTGAAGAAATGCATCTTTGAGAGTTTTCCAGAAAAAAAACATTTGGTAGGGTTTGCAAAAACAAAAAGTAGTTTTTTTACTCAATTTGACAGTAATGTACCTGACTCCTGAGATAATGCGAAAAAAACAATAAAAATGTATTCCAACATAATTCCTAATCCAAACGTGCAAAATGTCTAAAAATGCCTGTGATATTGAATACATGTGAGTTTTACTAGATACAGTTGTTTTTCTATGGTTTGCAAATACAAAAATGAGGTTTTACTCAATATGACTGTATACTGTAACACTCAATATGACAGTTATTTAAACATAACTCCTACACCACACATGAAAAATGGCTAATAATGCCTGAAATCATGCATATTTGGGAGTTTTACTCGAAACATATGCTTTTTTAAATCTTGCAAATGCAAAAAGTAGGTTTTTACTCAATATGACTATGATAGTCCTACAATCCTGAGATAATGCGAAAAAAGAAATAAAAATGTATTCAAACATAACTTCTAAACAACACATGCAAAATGGCTAATAATGCCTAGAGATATGTATTTTTGTTAGTTGTACTAGAAAAATCATCTTTTGTGAGGTTCACAAAGACACAATTTAGTTTTTTTATTCAATATAACAGTACTAAATATGAAAGGTTTATCATCATAACTCCAAAACCAAACATGAAATTTGTCTTGAAAAGCCTGTAATATTGAATGTATGTGAGTTTTACCGTAATCAGGTATTTTGGAAAGGATCACAAATACAAAAATCAGGTTTTGTCCAAAATCAGGTTTGTCAAACTCAAAATGTCAGTTTTTGAAACATAACTCCAAAAATACACATGCAAAATGTCTAATAATGCCTGAAGAAATTCATCTTTGAGAGTTTTCCAGAAAAAAAAAAACATTTGGTAGGGTTTGCAAAAACAAAAAGTATTTTTTTTACTCAATTTGACAGTAATGTACTTAGAATCCTGAGATAATGCGAAAAAAGCAATAAAAACGTATTCCAACATAATTCCTAATCCAAACGTGCAAACAAAATGTCTAAAAATGCCTGTGATATTGAATACATGTGAGTTTTACTAGATACAGTTGTTTTTCTATGGTTTGCAAATACAAAAATGAGGTTTCACTCAATATGACTGCATACTGTAACACTCAATATGACAGTTATTTAAACATAACTCCTACACCACACATGAAAAATGGCTAATAATGCCTGAAATAATGCATCTTTGGGAGTTTTATTCGAAACATATGCTTTTTTAAATCTTGCAAATGCAAAAAGTAGTTTTTTACTCAATATGACTATAATAGTCTTACAATCCTGAGATAATGCGAAAAAAGCCAGAAAAATGTATTCAAACATAACTTCTAAACAACACATGGAAAATGGCTACTAATGCCAAGATATATGTATTTTTGTTAGTTGTACTAGAAAAATCATCTTTTGTGAAGTTCACAAAGACACAAGTTAGTTTTTTTTTCAATATAACAGTACTAAATATGAAAGGTTTATAATCATAACTCCAAAACCAAACATGAAATTTGTCTTGAAAAGCCTGTAATATTGAATTTATGTGAGTTTTACCGGAATCAGGTATTTTGGAAAGGATCACAAATACAAAAATCAGGTTTTGTCAAAAATCAGGTTTGTCAAACTCAAAATGTCAGTTTTTGAAACATAACTCCAAAAATACACATACAAAATGTCTAATAATGCCTGAAGAAATGCATCTTTGAGAGTTTTCTAGAAAAAAAACATTTGGTAGGGTTTGCAAAAACAAAAAGTATATTTTTACTCAATTTGACAGTAATGTGCTTGGAATCCTGAGATAATGCAAAAAAAGCAATAAAAACGTATTCCAACATAATTCCTAATCCAAACATGCAAAATGTCTAAAAATGCCTGTGATATTGAATACATGTGAGTTTTACTAGATACAGTTGTTTTTCTATGGTTTGCAAATACAAAAATGAGGTTTTACTCAATATGACTGCATACTGTAACACTCAATATGACAGTTATTTAAACATAACTCCTACACCACACATGAAAAATGGCTAACAATGCCTGAAATAATGCATCTTTGGGAGTTTTATTCGAAACATATGCTTTTTTAAATCTTGCAAATGCAAAAAGTAGTTTTTTACTCAATATGACTATAATAGTCTTACAATCTTGAGATAATGCGAAAAAAGCCAGAAAAATGTATTCAAACATAACTTCTAAACAACACATGGAAAATGGCTAGTAATGCCAAGATATATGTATTTTTGTTAGTTGTACTAGAAAAATCCTCTTTTGTGAGGTTCACAAAGACACAAGTTAGTTTTTTTTTTCAATATAACAGTACTAAATATGAAAGGTTTATAATCATAACTCCAAAACAAAACATGAAATTTGTCTTGAAAAGCCTGTAATATTGAATTTATGTGAGTTTTACCGGAATCAGGTATTTTGGAAAGGATCACAAATACAAAAATCAGGTTTTGTCAAAAATCAGGTTTGTCAAACTCAAAATGTCAGTTTTTGAAACATAACTCCAAAAATACACATACAAAATGTCTAATAATGCCTGAAGAAATGCATCTTTGAGAGTTTTCCAGAAAAAAAACATTTGGTAGGGTTTGCAAAAACAAAAAGTATATTTTTACTCAATTTGACAGTAATGTGCTTAGAATCCTGAGATAATGCAAAAAAAGCAATAAAAACGTATTCCAACATAATTCCTAATCCAAACGTGCAAAATGTCTAAAAATGCCTGTGATATTGAATACATGTGAGTTTTACTAGATACAGTTGTTTTTCTATGGTTTGCAAATACAAAAATGAGGTTTTACTCAATATGACTGCATACTGTAACACTCAATATGACAGTTATTTAAACATAACTCCTACACCACACATGAAAAATGGCTAATAATGCTTGAAATAATGCATCTTTGGGAGTTTTACTCGAAACATATGCTTTTTTAAATCTTGCAAATGCAAAAAGTAGTTTTTTACTCAATATGACTATAATAGTCTTACAATCCTGAGATAATGCGAAAAAAGCCAGAAAAATGTATTCAAACATAACTTCTAAACAACACATGGAAAATGGCTACTAATGCCAAGATATATGTATTTTTGTTAGTTGTACTAGAAAAATCCTCTTTTGTGAGGTTCACAAAGACACAAGTTAGTTTTTTTTTTCAATATAACAGTACTAAATATGAAAGGTTTATAATCATAACTCCAAAACCAAACATGAAATTTGTCTTGAAAAGCCTGTAATATTGAATTTATGTGAGTTTTACCGGAATCAGGTATTTTGGAAAGGATCACAAATACAAAAATCAGGTTTTGTCAAAAATCAGGTTTGTCAAACTCAAAATGTCAGTTTTTGAAACATAACTCCAAAAATACACATACAAAATGTCTAATAATGCCTGAAGAAATGCATCTTTGAGAGTTTTCTAGAAAAAAAACATTTGGTAGGGTTTGCAAAAACAAAAAGTATATTTTTACTCAATTTGACAGTAATGTGCTTAGAATCCTGAGATAATGCAAAAAAAGCAATAAAAACGTATTCCAACATAATTCCTAATCCAAACGTGCAAAATGTCTAAAAATGCCTGTGATATTGAATACATGTGATTTTTACTAGATACAGTTGTTTTTCTATGGTTTGCAAATAAAAAATGAGGTTTTACTCAATATGACTGCATACTGTAACACTCAATATGACAGTTATTTAAACATAACTCCTACACCACACATGAAAAATGGCTAATAATGCCTGAAATAATGCATCTTTGGGAGTTTTACTCGAAACATATGCTTTTTTAAATCTTGCAAATGCAAAAAGTAGTTTTTTACTCAATATGACTATAATAGTCTTACAATCCTGAGATAATGCGAAAAAAGCCAGAAAAATGTATTCAAACATAACTTCTAAACAACACATGGAAAATGGCTACTAATGCCAAGATATATGTATTTTTGTTAGTTGTACTAGAAAAATCCTCTTTTGTGAGGTTCACAAAGACACAAGTTAGTTTTTTTTTTCAATATAACAGTACTAAATATGAAAGGTTTATAATCATAACTCCAAAACCAAACATGAAATTTGTCTTGAAAAGCCTGTAATATTGAATTTATGTGAGTTTTACCGGAATCGGGTATTTTGGAAAGGATCACAAATACAAAAATCAGGTTTTGTCAAAAATCAGGTTTGTCAAACTCAAAATGTCAGTTTTTGAAACATAACTCCAAAAATACACATACAAAATGTCTAATAATGCCTGAAGAAATGCATCTTTGAGAGTTTTCCAGAAAAAAAACATTTGGTAGGGTTTGCAAAAACAAAAAGTATATTTTTACTCAATTTGACAGTAATGTACTTAGAATCCTGAGATAATGCGAAAAAAGCAATAAAAACGTATTCCAACATAATTCCTAATCCAAACGTGCAAAATGTCTAAAAATGCCTGTGATATTGAATACATGTGAGTTTTTCTAGATACAGTTGTTTTTCTATGGTTTGCAAATACCAAAATGAGGTTTTACTCAATATGACTGCATACTGTAACACTCAATATGACAGTTATTTAATCATAACTCCTACACCACACATGAAAAATGGCTAATAATGCCTGAAATAATGCATCTTTGGGAGTTTTATTCGAAACATATGCTTTTTTAAATCTTGCAAATGCAAAAAGTAGTTTTTTACTCAATATGACTATAATAGTCTTACAATCCTGAGATAATGCGAAAAAAGCCAGAAAAATGTATTCAAAATAACTTCTAAACAACACATGGAAAATGGCTACTAATGCCAAGATATATGTATTTTTGTTAGTTGTACTAGAAAAATCATCTTTTGTGAAGTTCACAAAGACACAAGTTAGTTTTTTTTTCAATATAACAGTACTAAATATGAAAGGTTTATAATCATAACTCCAAAACCAAACATGAAATTTGTCTTGAAAAGCCTGTAATATTGAATTTATGTGAGTTTTACCGGAATCAGGTATTTTGGAAAGGATCACAAATACAAAAATCAGGTTTAGTCAAAAATCAGGTTTGTCAAACTCAAAATGTCAGTTTTTGAAACATAACTCCAAAAATACACATGCAAAATGTCTAATAATGCCTGAAGAAATGCATCTTTGAGAGTTTTCCAGAAAAAAAACATTTGGTAGGGTTTGCAAAAACAAAAAGTATATTTTTACTCAATTTGACAGTAATGTACTTAGAATCCTGAGATAATGCGAAAAAAGCAATAAAAATGTATTCCAACATAATTCCTAATCCAAACGTGCAAAATGTCTAAAAATGCCTGTGATATTGAATACATGTGAGTTTTACTAGATACAGTTGTTTTTCTATGGTTTGCAAATACAAAAATGAGGTTTTACTCAATATGACTGTATACTGTAACACTCAATATGACAGTTATTTAAACATAACTCCTACACCACACATGAAAAATGGCTAATAATGCCTGAAATAATGCATCTTTGGGAGTTTTATTCGAAACATATGCTTTTTTAAATCTTGCAAATGCCAAAAGTAGTTTTTTACTCAATATGACTATAATAGTCTTACAATCCTGAGATAATGCGAAAAAAGCCATAAAAATGTATTCAAACATAACTTCTAAACAACACATGGAAAATGGCTACTAATGCCAAGATATATGTATTTTTGTTAGTTGTACTAGAAAAATCATCTTTTGTGAGGTTCACAAAGACAGAAGTTAGTTTTTTTTTCAATATAACAGTACTAAATATGAAAGGTTTATAATCATAACTCCAAAACCAAACATGAAATTTGTCTTGAAAAGCCTGTAATATTGAATTTATGTGAGTTTTACCGGAATCAGGTATTTTGGAAAGGATCACAAATACAAAAATCAGGTTTTGTCAAAAATCAGGTTTGTCAAACTCAAAATGTCAGTCTTTGAAACATAACTCCAAAAATACACATACAAAATGTCTAATAATGCCTGAAGAAATGCATCTTTGAGAGTTTTCCAGAAAAAAAAACATTTGGTAGGGTTTGCAAAAACAAAAAGTATATTTTTACTCAATTTGACAGTAATGTACTTAGAATCCTGAGATAATGCAAAAAAAGCAATAAAAATGTATTCCAACATAATTCCTAATCCAAACGTGCAAAATGTCTAAAAATGCCTGTGATATTGAATACATGTGAGTTTTACTAGATACAGTTGTTTTTCTATGGTTTGCAAATACAAAAATGAGGTTTCACTCAATATGACTGCATACTGTAACACTCAATATGACAGTTATTTAATCATAACTCCTACACCACACATGAAAAATGGCTAATAATGCCTGAAATAATGCATCTTTGGGAGTTTTATTCGAAACATATGCTTTTTTAAATCTTGCAAATGCCAAAAGTAGTTTTTTACTCAATATGACTATAATAGTCTTACAATCCTGAGATAATGCGAAAAAAGCCAGAAAAATGTATTCAAACATAACTTCTAAACAACACATGGAAAATGGCTACTAATGCCAAGATATATGTATTTTTGTTAGTTGTACTAGAAAAATCATCTTTTGTGATGTTCACAAAGACACAAGTTAGTTTTTTTTTCAATATAACAGTACTAAATATGAAAGGTTTATAATCATAACTCCAAAACCAAACATGAAATTTGTCTTGAAAAGCCTGTAATATTGAATTTATGTGAGTTTTACCGGAATCAGGTATTTTGGAAAGGATCACAAATACAAAAATCAGGTTTTGTCAAAAATCAGGTTTGTCAAACTCAAAATGTCAGTTTTTGAAACATAACTCCAAAAATACACATACAAAATGTCTAATAATGCCTGAAGAAATGCATCTTTGAGAGTTTTCTAGGAAAAAAACATTGGGTAGGGTTTGCAAAAACAAAAAGTATATTTTTACTCAATTTGACAGTAATGTGCTTAGAATCCTGAGATAATGCAAAAAAAGCAATAAAAACGTATTCCAACATAATTCCTAATCCAAACGTGCAAAATGTCTAAAAATGCCTGTGATATTGAATACATGTGAGTTTTACTAGATACAGTTGTTTTTCTATGGTTTGCAAATACAAAAATGAGGTTTTACTCAATATGACTGCATACTGTAACACTCAATATGACAGTTATTTAAACATAACTCCTACACCACACATGAAAAATGGCTAATAATGCCTGAAATAATGCATCTTTGGGAGTTTTATTCGAAACATATGCTTTTTTAAATCTTGCAAATGCAAAAAGTAGTTTTTTACTCAATATGACTATAATAGTCTTACAATCCTGAGATAATGCGAAAAAAGCCAGAAAAATGTATTCAAACATAACTTCTAAACAACACATGGAAAATGGCTACTAATGCCAAGATATATGTATTTTTGTTAGTTGTACTAGAAAAATCCTCTTTTGTGAGGTTCACAAAGACACAAGTTAGTTTTTTTTTTCAATATAACAGTACTAAATATGAAAGGTTTATAATCATAACTCCAAAACCAAACATGAAATTTGTCTTGAAAAGCCTGTAATATTGAATTTATGTGAGTTTTACCGGAATCAGGTATTTTGGAAAGGATCACAAATACAAAAATCAGGTTTTGTCAAAAATCAGGTTTGTCAAACTCAAAATGTCAGTTTTTGAAACATAACTCCAAAAATACACATACAAAATGTCTAATAATGCCTGAAGAAATGCATCTTTGAGAGTTTTCCAGAAAAAAAACATTTGGTAGGGTTTGCAAAAACAAAAAGTATATTTTTACTCAATTTGACAGTAATGTGCTTAGAATCCTGAGATAATGCGAAAAAAGCAATAAAAACGTATTCCAACATAATTCCTAATCCAAACGTGCAAAATGTCTAAAAATGCCTGTGATATTGAATACATGTGAGTTTTACTAGATACAGTTGTTTTTCTATGGTTTGCAAATACAAAAATGAGGTTTTACTCAATATGACTGCATACTGTAACACTCAATATGACAGTTATTTAAACATAACTCCTACACCACACATGAAAAATGGCTAATAATGCCTGAAATAATGCATCTTTGGGAGTTTTATTCGAAACATATGCTTTTTTAAATCTTGCAAATGCAAAAAGTAGTTTTTTACTCAATATGACTATAATAGTCTTACAATCCTGA
Organism: Nerophis ophidion; assembly: GCF_033978795.1. Classification (NCBI taxonomy): domain Eukaryota; kingdom Metazoa; phylum Chordata; class Actinopteri; order Syngnathiformes; family Syngnathidae; genus Nerophis; species Nerophis ophidion. The sequence continues at coordinate 25,902,101 of NC_084632.1, read as the reverse complement.
GATAATGCGAAAAAAGCCAGAAAAATGTATTCAAACATAACTTCTAAACAACACATGGAAAATGGCTACTAATGCCAAGATATATGTATTTTTGTTAGTTGTACTAGAAAAATCCTCTTTTGTGAGGTTCACAAAGACACAAGTTAGGTTTTTTTTTCAATATAACAGTACTAAATATGAAAGGTTTATAATCATAACTCCAAAACCAAACATGAAATTTGTCTTGAAAAGCCTGTAATATTGAATTTATGTGAGTTTTACCGGAATCAGGTATTTTGGAAAGGATCACAAATACAAAAATCAGGTTTTGTCAAAAATCAGGTTTGTCAAACTCAAAATGTCAGTTTTTGAAACATAACTCCAAAAATACACATACAAAATGTCTAATAATGCCTGAAGAAATGCATCTTTGAGAGTTTTCCAGAAAAAAAACATTTGGTAGGGTTTGCAAAAACAAAAAGTATATTTTTACTCAATTTGACAGTAATGTACTTAGAATCCTGAGATAATGCAAAAAAAGCAATAAAAACGTATTCCAACATAATTCCTAATCCAAACGTGCAAAATGTCTAAAAATGCCTGTGATATTGAATACATGTGAGTTTTACTAGATACAGTTGTTTTTCTATGGTTTGCAAATACAAAAATGAGGTTTTACTCAATATGACTGCATACTGTAACACTCAATATGACAGTTATTTAAACATAACTCCTACACCACACATGAAAAATGGCTAATAATGCCTGAAATAATGCATCTTTGGGAGTTTTATTCGAAACATATGCTTTTTTAAATCTTGCAAATGCAAAAAGTAGTTTTTTACTCAATATGACTATAATAGTCTTACAATCCTGAGATAATGCGAAAAAAGCCATAAAAATGTATTCAAACATAACTTCTAAACAACACATGGAAAATGGCTACTAATGCCAAGATATATGTATTTTTGTTAGTTGTACTAGAAAAATCATCTTTTGTGAGGTTCACAAAGACACAAGTTAGTTTTTTTATTCAATATAACAGTACTAACTATGAAAGGTTTATCATCATAACTCCAAAACCAAACATGAAATTTGTCTTGAAAAGCCTGTAATATTGAATGTATGTGAGTTTTACCGGAATCAGGTATTTTGGAAAGGATCACAAGTACAAAAATCAGGTTTTGTCAAAAATCAGGTTTGTCAAACTCAAAATGTCAGTTTTTGAAACATAACTCCAAAAATACACATACAAAATGTCTAATAATGCCTCAAGAAATGCATCTTTGAGAGTTTTCCAGAAAAAAAACATTTGGTAGGGTTTGCAAAAACAAAAAGTATATTTTTACTCAATTTGACAGTAATGTACTTAGAATCCTGAGATAATGCGAAAAAAGCAATAAAAACGTATTCCAACATAATTCCTAATCCAAACGTGCAAAATGTCTAAAAATGCCTGTGATATTGAATACATGTGAGTTTTACTAGATACAGTTGTTTTTCTATGGTTTGCAAATACAAAAATGAGGTTTTACTCAATATGACTGTATACTGTAACACTCAATATGACAGTTATTTAAACATAACTCCTACACCACACATGAAAAATGGCTAATAATGCCTGAAATAATGCATCTTTGGGAGTTTTATTCGAAACATATGCTTTTTTAAATCTTGCAAATGCAAAAAGTAGTTTTTTACTCAATATGACTATAATAGTCTTACAATCCTGAGATAATGCGAAAAAAGCAATAAAAATGTATTCAAGCATAACTTCTAAATAACACATGGAAAATGGTTACTAATACCAAGATATATGTATTTTTGTTAGTTGTACTAGAAAAAGCATCTTTTGTGAGGTTCACAAAGACACAAGTTAGTTTTTTTATTCAATATAACAGTACTAAATATGAAAGGTTTATAATCATAACTCCAAAACCAAACATGAAATTTGTCTTGAAAAGCCTGTAATATTGAATATGTGAGTTTTACCGGAATCAGGTATTTTGGAAAGGATCACAAATACAAAAATCAGGTTTTGTCAAAAATCAGGTTTGTCAAACTCAAAATGTCAGTTTTTGAAACATAACTCCAAAAATACACATGCAAAATGTCTAATAATGCCTGAAGAAATGCATCTTTGAGAGTTTTCCAGAAAAAAAACATTTGGTAGGGTTTGCAAAAACAAAAAGTATATTTTTACTCAATTTGACGGTAATGTACTTAGAATCCTGAGATAATGCGAAAAAAGCAATAAAAATGTATTCCAACATAATTCCTAATCCAAACGTGCAAAATGTCTAAAAATGCCTGTGATATTGAATACATGTGAGTTTTACTAGATACAGTTGTTTTTCTATGGTTTGCAAATACAAAAATGAGGTTTTACTCAGTATGACTGTATACTGTAACACTCAATATGACAGTTATTTAAACATAACTCCTACATCACACATGAAAAATGGCTAATAATGCCTGAAATAATGCATCTTTGGGAGTTTTATTCGAAACATATGCTTTTTTAAATCTTGCAAATGCAAAAAGTAGTTTTTTACTCAATATGACTATAATAGTCTTACAATCCTGAGATAATGCGAAAAAAGCAATAAAAATGTATTCAAGCATAACTTCTAAACAACACATGGAAAATGGTTACTAATACCAAGATATATGTATTTTTGTTAGTTGTACTAGAAAAAGCATCTTTTGTGAGGTTCACAAAGACACAAGTTAGTTTTTTTATTCAATATAACAGTACTAAATATGAAAGGTTTATAATCATAACTCCAAAACCAAACATGAAATTTGTCTTGAAAAAACTGTAATATTGAATATGTGAGTTCTACCGGAATCAGGTATTTTGGAAAGGATCACAAATACAAAAATCAGGTTTTGTCAAAAATCAGGTTTTGTCAAAAATCAGGTTTGTCAAACTCAAAATGTCAGTTTTTGAAACATAACTCCAAAATTACACATACAAAATGTCTAATAATGCCTGAAGAAATGCATCTTTGAGAGTTTTCCAGAAAAAAAACATTTGGTAGGGTTTGCAAAAACAAAAAGTATATTTTTACTCAATTTGACAGTAATGTGCTTAGAATCCTGAGATAATGCAAAAAAAGCAATAAAAACGTATTCCAACATAATTCCTAATCCAAACATGCAAAATGTCTAAAAATGCCTGTGATGTTGAATACATGTGAGTTTTACTAGATACAGTTGTTTTTCTATGGTTTGCAAATACAAAAATGAGGTTTTACTCAATATGACTGCATACTGTAACACTCAATATGACAGTTATTTAAACATAACTCCTACACCACACATGAAAAATGGCTAATAATGCCTGAAATAATGCATCTTTTGGAGTTTTATTCGAAACATATGCTTTTTTAAATCTTGCAAATGCAAAAAGTAGTTTTTTACTCAATATGACTATTATAGTCTTACAATCCTGAGATAATGCGAAAAAAGCCATAAAAATGTATTCAAACATAACTTCTAAACAACACATGGAAAATGGCTACTAATGCCAAGATGTATGTATTTTTGTTAGTTGTACTAGAAAAATCATCTTTTGTGAGGTTCACAAAGACACAAGTTAGTTTTTTTATTCAATATAACAGTACTAAATATGAAAGGTTTATCATCATAACTCCAAAACCAAACATGAAATTTGTCTTGAAAAGCCTGTAATATTGAATGTATGTGAGTTTTACCGGAATCAGGTATTTTGGAAAGGATCACAAGTACAAAAATCAGGTTTTGTCAAAAATCAGGTTTGTCAAACTCAAAATGTCAGTTTTTGAAACATAACTCCAAAAATACACATACAAAATGTCTAATAATGCCTGAAGAAATGCATCTTTGAGAGTTTTCCAGAAAAAAAACATTTGGTAGGGTTTGCAAAAACAAAAAGTATATTTTTACTCAATTTGACAGTAATGTACTTAGAATCCTGAGATAATGCGAAAAAAGCAATAAAAACGTATTCCAACAAAATTCCTAATCCAAACGTGCAAAATGTCTAAAAATGCCTGTGATATTGAATACATGTGAGTTTTACTAGATACAGTTGTTTTTCTATGGTTTGCAAATACAAAAATGAGGTTTTACTCAATATGACTGTATACTGTAACACTCAATATGACAGTTATTTAAACATAACTCCTACACCACACATGAAAAATGGCTAATAATGCCTGAAATAATGCATCTTTGGGAGTTTTATTCGAAACATATGCTTTTTTAAATCTTGCAAATGCAAAAAGTAGTTTTTTACTCAATATGACTATAATAGTCTTACAATCCTGAGATAATGCGAAAAAAGCAATAAAAATGTATTCAAGCATAACTTCTAAACAACACATGGAAAATGGTTACTAATACCAAGATATATGTATTTTTGTTAGTTGTAATAGAAAAAGCATCTTTTGTGAGGTTCACAAAGACACAAGTTAGTTTTTTTATTCAATATAACAGTACTAAATATGAAAGGTTTATAATCATAACTCCAAAACCAAACATGAAATTTGTCTTGAAAAGCCTGTAATATTGAATATGTGAGTTTTACCGGAATCAGGTATTTTGGAAAGGATCACAAATACAAAAATCAGGTTTTGTCAAAAATCAGGTTTGTCAAACTCAAAATGTCAGTTTTTGAAACATAACTCCAAAAATACACATGCAAAATGTCTAATAATGCCTGAAGAAATGCATCTTTGAGAGTTTTCCAGAAAAAAAACATTTGGTAGGGTTTGCAAAAACAAAAAGTATATTTTTACTCAATTTGACAGTAATGTACTTAGAATCCTGAGATAATGCGAAAAAAGCAATAAAAATGTATTCCAACATAATTCCTAATCCAAACGTGCAAAATGTCTAAAAATGCCTGTGATATTGAATACATGTGAGTTTTACTAGATACAGTTGTTTTTCTATGGTTTGCAAATACAAAAATGAGGTTTTACTCAATATGACTGTATACTGTAACACTCAATATGACAGTTATTTAAACATAACTCCTACACCACACATGAAAAATGGCTAATAATGCCTGAAATAATGCATCTTTGGGAGTTTTATTCGAAACATATGCTTTTTTAAATCTTGCAAATGCCAAAAGTAGTTTTTTACTCAATATGACTATATTAGTCTTACAATCCTGAGATAATGCGAAAAAAGCCAGAAAAATGTATTCAAACATAACTTCTAAACAACACATGGAAAATGGCTACTAATGCCTAGATATATGTATTTTTGTTAGTTGTACTAGAAAAACCATCTTTTGTGAGGTTCACAAAGACACAAGTTAGTTTTTTTTTTCAATATAACAGTACTAAATATGAAAGGTTTATAATCATAACTCCAAAACCAAACATGAAATTTGTCTTGAAAAGCCTGTAATATTGAATTTATGTGAGTTTTACCGGAATCAGGTATTTTGGAAAGGATCACAAATACAAAAATCAGGTTTTGTCAAAAATCAGGTTTGTCAAACTCAAAATGTCAGTTTTTGAAACATAACTCCAAAAATACACATGCAAAATGTCTAATAATGCCTGAAGAAATGCATCTTTGAGAGTTTTCCAGAAAAAAAACATTTGGTAGGGTTTGCAAAAACAAAAAGTATATTTTTACTCAATTTGACAGTAATGTACTTAGAATCCTGAGATAATGCGAAAAAAGCAATAAAAATGTATTCCAACATAATTCCTAATCCAAACGTGCAAAATGTCTAAACATGCCTGTGATATTGAATACATGTGAGTTTTACTAGATACAGTTGTTTTTCTATGGTTTGCAAATACAAAAATGAGGTTTTACTCAATATGACTGTATACTGTAACACTCAATATGACAGTTATTTAAAGATAACTCCTACACCACACATGAAAAATGGCTAATAATGCCTGAAATAATGCATCTTTGGGAGTTTTATTCGAAACATATGCTTTTTTAAATCTTGCAAATGCAAAAAGTAGTTTTTTACTCAATATGACTATAATAGTTTTAAAATCCTGAGATAATGCGAAAAAAGCAATAAAAATGTATTCAAACATAACTTCTAAACAACACATGGAAAATGGCTACTAATGCCAAGAGATATGTATTTTTGTTAGTTGTACTAGAAAAATCATCTTTTGTGAGGTTCACAAAGACACAAGTTAGTTTTTTTATTCAATATAACAGTACTAAATATGAAAGGTTTATAATCATAACTCCAAAACCAAACATGAAATTTGTCTTGAAAAGCCTGTAATATTGAATTTATGTGAGTTTTACCGGAATCAGGCATTTTGGAAAGGATCACAAATACAAAAATCAGGTTTTCTCAAAAATCAGGTTTGTCAAACTCAAAATGTCAGTTTTTGAAACATAACTCCAAAAATACACATGCAAAATGTCTAATAATGCCTGAAGAAATGCATCTTTGAAAGTTTTCCAGAAAAAAAACATTTGGTAGGGTTTGCAAAAACAAAAAGTATATTTTTACTCAATTTGACAGTAATGTGCTTAGAATCCTGAGAAAATGCAAAAAAAGCAATAAAAACGTATTCCAACATAATTCCTAATCCAAACATGCAAAATGTCTAAAAATGCCTGTGACATTGAATACATGTGAGTTTTACTAGATACAGTTGTTTTTCTATGGTTTGCAAATACAAAAATGAGGTTTTACTCAATATGACTGCATACTGTAACACTCAATATGACAGTTATTTAAACATAACTCCTACACCACACATGAAAAATGGCTAATAATGCCTGAAATAATGCATCTTTGGGAGTTTTATTCGAAACATATGCTTTTTTAAATCTTGCAAATGCAAAAAGTAGTTTTTTACTCAATATGACTATAATAGTCTTACAATCCTGAGATAATGCGAAAAAAGCCAGAAAAATGTATTCAAACATAACTTCTAAACAACACATGGAAAATGGCTACTAATGCCAAGATATATGTATTTTTGTTAGTTGTACTAGAAAAATCATCTTTTGTGAGGTTCACAAAGACACAAGTTAGTTTTTTTATTCAATATAACAGTACTAAATATGAAAGGTTTATCATCATAACTCCAAAACCAAACATGAAATTTGTCTTGAAAAGCCTGTAATATTGAATGTATGTGAGTTTTACCGGAATCAGGTATTTTGGAAAGGATCACAAATACAAAAATCAGGTTTTCTCAAAAATCAGGTTTGTCAAACTCAAAATGTCAGTTTTTGAACTCCAAAAATACACATGCAAAATGTCTAATAATGCCTGAAGAAATTCATCTTTGAGAGTTTTCCAGAAAAAAAAAACATTTGGTAGGGTTTGCAAAAACAAAAAGTATTTTTTTTTACTCAATTTGACAGTAATGTACTTAGAATCCTGAGATAATGCGAAAAAAGCAATAAAAACGTATTCCAACATAATTCCTAATCCAAACGTGCAAAATGTCTAAAAATGCCTGTGATATTGAATACATGTGAGTTTTACTAGATACAGTTGTTTTTCTATGGTTTGCAAATACAAAAATGAGGTTTTACTCAATATGACTGTATACTGTAACACTCAATATGACAGTTATTTAAACATAACTCCTACACCACACATGAAAAATGGCTAATAATGCCTGAAATAATGCATCTTTGGGAGTTTTATTCGAAACATATGCTTTTTTAAATCTTGCAAATGCAAAAAGTAGTTTTTTACTCAATATGACTATAATAGTCTTACAATCCTGAGATAATGCGAAAAAAGCCAGAAAAATGTATTCAAACATAACTTCTAAACAACACATGGAAAATGGCTACTAATGCCAAGATATATGTATTTTTGTTAGTTGTACTAGAAAAATCATCTTTTGTGAGGTTCACAAAGACACAAGTTAGTTTTTTTATTCAATATAACAGTACTAAATATGAAAGGTTTATCATCATAACTCCAAAACCAAACATGAAATTTGTCTTGAAAAGCCTGTAATATTGAATGTATGTGAGTTTTACCGGAATCAGGTATTTTGGAAAGGATCACAAATACAAAAATCAGGTTTTGTCCAAAATCAGGTTTGTCAAACTCAAAATGTCAGTTTTTGAAACATAACTCCAAAAATACACATGCAAAATGTCTAATAATGCCTGAAGAAATGCATCTTTGAGAGTTTTCCAGAAAAAAAACATTTGGTAGGGTTTGCAAAAACAAAAAGTATATTTTTACTCAATTTGACAGTAATGTACTTAGAATCCTGAGATAATGCGAAAAAAGCAATAAAAACGTATTCCAACATAATTCCTAATCCAAACGTGCAAAATGTCTAAAAATGCCTGTGATATTGAATACATGTGAATTTTACTAGATACAGTTGTTTTTCTATGGTTTGCAAATACAAAAATGAGGTTTTACTCAATATGACTGTATACTGTAACACTCAATATGACAGTTATTTAAACATAACTCCTACACCACACATGAAAAATGGCTAATAATGCCTGAAATAATGCATCTTTGGGACTTTTATTCGAAACATATGCTTTTTTAAATCTTGCAAATGCAAAAAGTAGGTTTTTACTCAATATGACTATGATAGTCCTACAATCCTCAGATAATGCGAAAAAAGCAATAAAAATGTATTCAAACATAACTTCTAAACAACACATGCAAAATGGCTAATAATGCCTAGAGATATGTATTTTTCTTAGTTGTAATAGAAAAATCATCTTTTGTGAGGTTCACAAAGACACAAGTTAGTTTTTTTATTCAATATAACAGTACTAACTATGAAAGGTTTATCATCATAACTCCAAAACCAAACATGAAATTTGTCTTAAAAACCCTGTAATATTGAATTTATGTGAGTTTACCGGAATCAGGTATTTTGGAAAGGATCACAAATACAAAAATCAGGTTTTGTCCAAAATCAGGTTTGTCAAACTCAAAATGTCAGTTTTTGAAACATAACTCCAAAAATACACATGCAAAATGTCTAATAATGCCTGAAGAAATTCATCTTTGAGAGTTTTCCAGAAAAAAAAAACATTTGGTAGGGTTTGCAAAAACAAAAAGTATTTTTTTTTACTCAATTTGACAGTAATGTACTTAGAATCCTGAGATAATGCGAAAAAAGCAATAAAAACGTATTCCAACATAATTCCTAATCCAAACGTGCAAAATGTCTAAAAATGCCTGTGATATTGAATACATGTGAGTTTTACTAGATACAGTTGTTTTTCTATGGTTTGCAAATACAAAAATGAGGTTTTACTCAATATGACTGTATACTGTAACACTCAATATGACAGTTATTTAAACATAACTCCTACACCACACATGAAAAATGGCTAATAATGCCTGAAATAATGCATCTTTGGGAGTTTTATTCGAAACATATGCTTTTTTAAATCTTGCAAATGCAAAAAGTAGTTTTTTACTCAATATGACTATAATAGTCTTACAATCCTGAGATAATGCGAAAAAAGCCAGAAAAATGTATTCAAACATAACTTCTAAACAACACATGGAAAATGGCTACTAATGCCAAGATATATGTATTTTTGTTAGTTGTACTAGAAAAATCATCTTTTGTGAGGTTCACAAAGACACAAGTTAGTTTTTTTATTCAATATAACAGTACTAAATATGAAAGGTTTATCATCATAACTCCAAAACCAAACATGAAATTTGTCTTGAAAAGCCTGTAATATTGAATGTATGTGAGTTTTACCGGAATCAGGTATTTTGGAAAGGATCACAAATACAAAAATCAGGTTTTGTCCAAAATCAGGTTTGTCAAACTCAAAATGTCAGTTTTTGAAACATAACTCCAAAAATACACATGCAAAATGTCTAATAATGCCTGAAGAAATGCATCTTTGAGAGTTTTCCAGAAAAAAAACATTTGGTAGGGTTTGCAAAAACAAAAAGTATATTTTTACTCAATTTGACAGTAATGTACTTAGAATCCTGAGATAATGCGAAAAAGCAATAAAAACGTATTCCAACATAATTCCTAATCCAAACGTGCAAAATGTCTAAAAATGCCTGTGATATTGAATACATGTGAATTTTACTAGATACAGTTGTTTTTCTATGGTTTGCAAATACAAAAATGAGGTTTTACTCAATATGACTGTATACTGTAACACTCAATATGACAGTTATTTAAACATAACTCCTACACCACACATGAAAAATGGCTATAATGCCTGAAATAATGCATCTTTGGGACTTTTATTCGAAACATATGCTTTTTTAAATCTTGCAAATGCAAAAAGTAGTTTTTTACTCAATATGACTATAATAGTCTTACAATCCTGAGATAATGCGAAAAAAGCATAAAAATGTATTCAAACATAACTTCTAAACAACACATGGAAAATGGCTACTAATGCCAAGATATATGTATTTTTGTTAGTTGTACTAGAAAAATCATCTTTTGTGAGGTTCACAAAGACACAAGTTAGTTTTTTTATTCAATATAACAGTACTAAATATGAAAGGTTTATCATCATAACTCCAAAACCAAACATGAAATTTGTCTTGAAAATCCTGTAATATTGAATATGTGAGTTTTACCGGAATCAGGTATTTTGGAAAGGATCACAAATACAAAAATCAGGTTTTGTCAAAAATCAGGTTTGTCAAACTCAAAATGTCAGTTTTTGAAACATAACTCCAAAAATACACATGCAAAATGTCTAATAATGCCTGAAGAAATTCATCTTTGAGAGTTTTCCAGAAAAAAAAAACATTTGGTAGGGTTTGCAAAAACAAAAAGTATTTTTTTTTACTCAATTTGACAGTAATGTACTTAGAATCCTGAGATAATGCGAAAAAAGCAATAAAAACGTATTCCAACATAATTCCTAATCCAAACGTGCAAAATGTCCAAAAATGCCTGTGATATTGAATACATGTGAGTTTTACTAGATACAGTTGTTTTTCTATGGTTTGCAAATACAAAAATGAGGTTTTACTCAATATGACTGTATACTGTAACACTCAATATGACAGTTATTTAAACATAACTCCTACACCACACATGAAAAATGGCTAATAATGCCTGAAATAATGCATCTTTGGGAGTTTTATTCGAAACATATGCTTTTTTAAATCTTGCAAATGCAAAAAGTGGTTTTTTACTCAATATGACTATAATAGTCTTACAATCCTGAGATAATGCGAAAAAAGCCATAAAAATGTATTCAAACATAACTTCTAAACAACACATGGAAAATGGCTACTAATGCCAAGATATATGTATTTTTGTTAGTTGTACTAGAAAAATCATCTTTTGTGAGGTTCACAAAGACACAAGTTAGTTTTTTTATTCAATATAACAGTACTAAATATGAAAGGTTTATCATCATAACTCCAAAACCAAACATTAAATTTGTCTTGAAAATCCTGTAATATTGAATATGTGAGTTTTACCGGAATCAGGTATTTTGGAAAGGATCACAAATACAAAAATCAGGTTTTGTCAAAAATCAGGTTTGTCAAACTCAAAATGTCAGTTTTTGAAACATAACTCCAAAAATACACATGCAAAATGTCTAATAATGCCTGAAGAAATGCATCTTTGAGAGTTTTCCAGGAAAAAAACATTTGGTAGGGTTTGCAAAAACAAAAAGTAATTTTTTACTCAATTTGACAGTAATGTACCTAGACTCCTGAGATAATGCGAAAAAAGCAATAAAAATGTATTCCAACATAATTCCTAATCCAAACGTGCAAAATGTCTAAAAATGCCTGTGATATTGAATACATGTGAGTTTAACTAGATACAGTTGTTTTTCTATGGTTTGCAAATACAAAAATGAGGTTTTACTCAATATGACTGTATACTGTAACACTCAATATGACAGTTATTTAAACATAACTCCTACACCACACATGAAAAATGGCTAATAATGCCTGAAATCATGCATATTTGGGAGTTTTACTCGAAACATATGCTTTTTTAAATCTTGCAAATGCAAAAAGTAGGTTTTTACTCAATATGACTATGATAGTCCTACAATCCTCAGATAATGCGAAAAAAGCAATAAAAATGTATTCAAACATAACTTCTAAACAACACATGCAAAATGGCTAATAATGCCTAGAGATATGTATTTTTCTTAGTTGTAATAGAAAAATCATCTTTTGTGAGGTTCACAAAGACACAAGTTAGTTTTTTTATTCAATATAACAGTACTAAATATGAAAGGTTTATCATCATAACTCCAAAACCAAACATGAAATTTGTCTTAAAAACCCTGTATTATTGAATTTATGTGAGTTTTACCGGAATCAGGTATTTTGGAAAGGATCACAAATACAAAAATCAGGTTTTGTCAAAAATCAGGTTTGTCAAACTCAAAATGTCAGTTTTTGAAACATAACTCCAAAAATACACATGCAAAATGTCTAATAATGCCTGAAGAAATTCATCTTTGAGAGTTTTCCAGAAAAAAAAAACATTTGGTAGGGTTTGCAAAAACAAAAAGTATTTTTTTTACTCAATTTGACAGTAATGTACTTAGAATCCTGAGATAATGCGAAAAAAGCAATAAAAACGTATTCCAACATAATTCCTAATCCAAACGTGCAAAATGTCTAAAAATGCCTGTGATATTGAATACATGTGAGTTTTACTAGATACAGTTGTTTTTCTATGGTTTGCAAATACAAAAATGAGGTTTTACTCAATATGACTGTATACTGTAACACTCAATATGACAGTTATTTAAACATAACTCCTACACCACACATGAAAAATGGCTAATAATGCCTGAAATAATGCATCTTTGGGAGTTTTATTCGAAACATATGCTTTTTTAAATCTTGCAAATGCAAAAAGTAGTTTTTTACTCAATATGACTATAATAGTCTTACAATCCTGAGATAATGCGAAAAAAGCAATAAAAATGTATTCAAGCATAACTTCTAAACAACACATGGAAAATGGCTACTAATACCAAGATATATGTATTTTTGTTAGTTGTACTAGAAAAAGCATCTTTTGTGAGGTTCACAAAGACACAAGTTAGTTTTTTTATTCAATATAACAGTACTAAATATGAAAGGTTTATAATCATAACTCCAAAACCAAACATGAAATTTGTCTTGAAAAGCCTGTAATATTGAATATGAGAGTTTTACCGGAATCAGGTATTTTGGAAAGGATCACAAATACAAAAATCAGGTTTTGTCAAAAATCAGGTTTGTCGAACTCAAAATGTCAGTTTTTGAAACATAACTCCAAAAATACACATGCAAAATGTCTAATAATGCCTGAAGAAATGCATCTTTGAGAGTTTTCCAGAAAAAAAAACATTTGGTAGGGTTTGCAAAAACAAAAAGTATATTTTAATTCAATTTGACAGTAATGTACTTAGAATCCTGAGATAATGCGAAAAAAGCAACAAAAACGTATTCCAACATAATTCCTAATCCAAACGTGCAAAATGTCTAAAAATGCCTGTGATATTGAATACATGTGAGTTTTACTAGATACAGTTGTTTTTCTATGGTTTGCAAATACAAAAATGAGGTTTTACTCAATATGACTGTATACTGTAACACTCAATATGACAGTTATTTAAACATAACTCCTACACCACACATGAAAAATGGCTAATAATGCCTGAAATAATGCATCTTTGGGAGTTTTATTCGAAACATATGCTTTTTTAAATCTTGCAAATGCAAAAAGTAGTTTTTTACTCAATATGACTATAATAGTCTTACAATCCTGAGATAATGCGAAAAAAGCCATAAAAATGTATTCAAACATAACTTCTAAACAACACATGGAAAATGGCTACTAATGCCAAGATATATGTATTTTTGTTAGTTGTACTAGAAAAATCATCTTTTGTGAGGTTCACAAAGACACAAGTTAGTTTTTTTATTCAATATAACAGTACTAAATATGAAAGGTTTATCATCATAACTCCAAAACCAAACATGAAATTTGTCTTGAAAAGCCTGTAATATTGAATTTATGTGAGTTTTACCGGAATCAGGTATTTTGGAAAGGATCACAAATACAAAAAGCAGGTTTTGTCAAAAATCAGGTTTGTCAAACTCAAAATGTCAGTTTTTTAAACATAACTCCAAAAATACACATACAAAATGTCTAATAATGCCTGAAGAAATGCATCTTTGAGAGTTTTCCAGAAAAAAAAACATTTGGTAGGGTTTGCAAAAACAAAAAGTATATTTTTACTCAATTTGACAGTAATGTACTTAGAATCCTGAGATAATGCGAAAAAAGCAATAAAAACGTATTCCAACATAATTCCTAATCCAAACGTGCAAAATGTCTAAAAATGCCTGTGATATTGAATACATGTGAGTTTTACTAGATACAGTTGTTTTTCTATGGTTTGCAAATACAAAAATGAGGTTTTACTCAATATGACTGTATACTGTAACACTCAATATGACAGTTATTTAAACATAACTCCTACACCACACATGAAAAATGGCTAATAATGCCTGAAATAATGCATCTTTGGGACTTTTATTCGAAACATATGCTTTTTTAAATCTTGCAAATGCAAAAAGTAGTTTTTTACTCAATATGACTATAATAGTCTTACAATCATGAGATAATGCGAAAAAAGCCATAAAAATGTATTCAAAATAACTTCTAAACAACACATGGAAAATGGCTACTAATGCCAAGATATATGTATTTTTGTTAGTTGTACTAGAAAAATCATCTTTTGTGAGGTTCACAAAGACACAAGTTAGTTTTTTTATTCAATATAACAGTACTAAATATGAAAGGTTTATCATCATAACTCCAAAACCAAACATGAAATTTGTCTTGAAAAGCCTGTAATATTGAATATGTGAGTTTTACCGGAATCAGGTATTTTGGAAAGGATCACAAATACAAAAATCAGGTTTTGTCCAAAATCAGGTTTGTCAAACTCAAAATGTCAGTTTTTGAAACATAACTCCAAAAATACACATACAAAATGTCTAATAATGCCTGAAGAAATGCATCTTTGAGAGTTTTCCAGAAAAAAAACATTTGGTAGGGTTTGCAAAAACAAAAAGTATATTTTTACTCAATTTGACAGTAATGTACTTAGAATCCTGAGATAATGCGAAAAAAGCAATAAAAACGTATTCCAACATAATTCCTAATCCAAACGTGCAAAATGTCTAAAAATGCCTGTGATATTGAATACATGTGAGTTTTACTAGATACAGTTGTTTTTCTATGGTTTGCAAATACAAAAATGAGGTTTTACTCAATATGACTGTATACTCTAACACTCAATATGACAGTTATTTAAACATAACTCCTACACCACACATGAAAAATGGCTAATAATGCCTGAAATAATGCATCTTTGGGAGTTTTATTCGAAACATATGCTTTTTTAAATCTTGCAAATGCAAAAAGTAGTTTTTTACTCAATATGACTATAATAGTCTTACAATCCTGAGATAATGCGAAAAAAGCCATAAAAATGTATTCAAACATAACTTCTAAACAACACATGGAAAATGGCTACTAATGCCAAGATATATGTATTTTTGTTAATTGTACTAGAAAAATCATCTTTTGTGAGGTTCACAAAGACACAAGTTAGTTTTTTTATTCAATATAACAGTACTAAATATGAAAGGTTTATCATCATAACTCCAAAACCAAACATGAAATTTGTCTTGAAAAGCCTGTAATATTGAATGTATGTGAGTTTTACCGGAATCAGGTATTTTGGAAAGGATCACAAATACAAAAATCAGGTTTTGTCCAAAATCAGGTTTGTCAAACTCAAAATGTCAGTTTTTGAAACATAACTCCAAAAATACACATGCAAAATGTCTAGTAATGCCTGAAGAAATGCATCTTTGAGAGTTTTCCAGAAAAAAAACATTTGGTAGGGTTTGCAAAAACAAAAAGTATATTTTTACTCAATTTGACAGTAATGTACTTAGAATCCTGAGATAATGCGAAAAAAGCAATAAAAACGTATTCCAACATAATTCCTAATCCAAACGTGCAAAATGTCTAAAAATGCCTGTGATATTGAATACATGTGAGTTTTACTAGATACAGTTGTTTTTCTATGGTTTGCAAATACAAAAATGAGGTTTTACTCAATATGACTGTATACTGTAACACTCAATATGACAGTTATTTAAACATAACTCCTACACCACACATGAAAAATGGCTAATAATGCCTGAAATAATGCATCTTTGGGACTTTTATTCGAAACATATGCTTTTTTAAATCTTGCAAATGCAAAAAGTAGTTTTTTACTCAATATGACTATAATAGTCTTACAATCCTGAGATAATGCGAAAAAAGCCATAAAAATGTATTCAAACATAACTTCTAAACAACACATGGAAAATGGCTACTAATGCCAAGATATATGTATTTTTGTTAGTTGTACTAGAAAAATCATCTTTTGTGAGGTTCACAAAGACACAAGTTAGTTTTTTTTTTCAATATAACAGTACTAAATATGAAAGGTTTATCATCATAACTCCAAAACCAAACATGAAATTTGTCTTGAAAAGCCTGTAATATTGAATGTATGTGAGTTTTACCGGAATCAGGTATTTTGGAAAGGATCACAAATACAAAAATCAGGTTTTATCCAAAATCAGGTTTGTCAAACTCAAAATGTCAGTTTTTGAAACATAACTCCAAAAATACACATACAAAATGTCTAATAATGCCTGAAGAAATGCATCTTTGAGAGTTTTCCAGAAAAAAAACATTTGGTAGGGTTTGCAAAAACAAAAAGTATATTTTTACTCAATTTGACAGTAATGTACTTAGAATCCTGAGATAATGCGAAAAAAGCAATAAAAACGTATTCCAACATAATTCCTAATCCAAACGTGCAAAATGTCTAAAAATGCCTGTGATATTGAATACATGTGAGTTTTACTAGATACAGTTGTTTTTCTATGGTTTGCAAATACAAAAATGAGGTTTTACTCAATATGACTGTATACTGTAACACTCAATATGACAGTTATTTAAACATAACTCCTACACCACACATGAAAAATGGCTAATAATGCCTGAAATAATGCATCTTTGGGAGTTTTATTCGAAACATATGCTTTTTTAAATCTTGCAAATGCAAAAAGTAGTTTTTTACTCAATATGACTATAATAGTCTTACAATCCTGAGATAATGCGAAAAAAGCCATAAAAATGTATTCAAACATAACTTCTAAACAACACATGGAAAATGGCTACTAATGCCAAGATATATGTATTTTTGTTAGTTGTACTAGAAAAATCATCTTTTGTGAGGTTCACAAAGACACAAGTTAGTTTTTTTATTCAATATAACAGTACTAAATATGAAAGGTTTATCATCATAACTCCAAAACCAAACATGAAATTTGTCTTGAAAAGCCTGTAATATTGAATGTATGTGAGTTTTACCGGAATCAGGTATTTTGGAAAGGATCACAAATACAAAAATCAGGTTTTGTCCAAAATCAGGTTTGTCAAACTCAAAATGTCAGTTTTTGAAACATAACTCCAAAAATACACATACAAAATGTCTAATAATGCCTGAAGAAATGCATCTTTGAGAGTTTTCCAGAAAAAAAACATTTGGTAGGGTTTGCAAAAACAAAAAGTATATTTTTACTCAATTTGACAGTAATGTACTTAGAAACCTGAGATAATGCGAAAAAAGCAATAAAAACGTATTCCAACATAATTCCTAATCCAAACGTGCAAAATGTCTAAAAATGCCTGTGATATTGAATACATGTGAGTTTTACTAGATACAGTTGTTTTTCTATGGTTTGCAAATACAAAAATGAGGTTTTACTCAATATGACTGTATACTGTAACACTCAATATGACAGTTATTTAAACATAACTCCTACACCACACATGAAAAATGGCTAATAATGCCTGAAATAATGCATCTTTGGGAGTTTTATTCGAAACATATGCTTTTTTAAATCTTGCAAATGCAAAAAGTGGTTTTTTACTCAATATGACTATAATAGTCTTACAATCCTGAGATAATGCGAAAAAAGCCATAAAAATGTATTCAAACATAACTTCTAAACAACACATGGAAAATGGCTACTAATGCCAAGATATATGTATTTTTGTTAGTTGTACTAGAAAAATCATCTTTTGTGAGGTTCACAAAGACACAAGTTAGTTTTTTTATTCAATATAACAGTACTAAATATGAAAGGTTTATCATCATAACTCCAAAACCAAACATGAAATTTGTCTTGAAAAGCCTGTAATATTGAATGTATGTGAGTTTTACCGGAATCAGGTATTTTGGAAAGGATCACAAATACAAAAATCAGGTTTTGTCCAAAATCAGGTTTGTCAAACTCAAAATGTCAGTTTTTGAAACATAACTCCAAAAATACACATACAAAATGTCTAATAATGCCTGAAGAAATGCATCTTTGAGAGTTTTCCAGAAAAAAAACATTTGGTAGGGTTTGCAAAAACAAAAAGTATATTTTTACTCAATTTGACAGTAATGTACTTAGAAACCTGAGATAATGCGAAAAAAGCAATAAAAACGTATTCCAACATAATTCCTAATCCAAACGTGCAAAATGTCTAAAAATGCCTGTGATATTGAATACATGTGAGTTTTACTAGATACAGTTGTTTTTCTATGGTTTGCAAATACAAAAATGAGGTTTTACTCAATATGACTGTATACTGTAACACTCAATATGACAGTTATTTAAACATAACTCCTACACCACACATGAAAAATGGCTAATAATGCCTGAAATAATGCATCTTTGGGAGTTTTATTCGAAACATATGCTTTTTTAAATCTTGCAAATGCAAAAAGTGGTTTTTTACTCAATATGACTATAATAGTCTTACAATCCTGAGATAATGCGAAAAAAGCCATAAAAATGTATTCAAACATAACTTCTAAACAACACATGGAAAATGGCTACTAATGCCAAGATATATGTATTTTTGTTAGTTGTACTAGAAAAATCATCTTTTGTGAGGTTCACAAAGACACAAGTTAGTTTTTTTATTCAATATAACAGTACTAAATATGAAAGGTTTATCATCATAACTCCAAAACCAAACATGAAATTTGTCTTGAAAATCCTGTAATATTGAATATGTGAGTTTTACCGGAATCAGGTATTTTGGAAAGGATCACAAATACAAAAATCAGGTTTTGTCAAAAATCAGGTTTGTCAAACTCAAAATGTCAGTTTTTGAAACATAACTCCAAAAATACACATGCAAAATGTCTAATAATGCCTGAAGAAATGCATCTTTGAGAGTTTTCCAGGAAAAAAACATTTGGTAGGGTTTGCAAAAACAAAAAGTATTTTTTTACTCAATTTGACAGTAATGTACCTAGACTCCTGAGATAATGCGAAAAAAGCAATAAAAATGTATTCCAACATAATTCCTAATCCAAACGTGCAAAATGTCTAAAAATGCCTGTGATATTGAATACATGTGAGTTTAACTAGATACAGTTGTTTTTCTATGGTTTGCAAATACAAAAATGAGGTTTTACTCAATATGACTGCATACTGTAACACTCAATATGACAGTTATTTAAACATAACTCCTACACCACACATGAAAAATGGCTAATAATGCCTGAAATCATGCATATTTGGGAGTTTTACTCGAAACATATGCTTTTTTAAATCTTGCAAATGCAAAAAGTAGGTTTTTACTCAATATGACTATGATAGTCCTACAATCCTGAGATAATGCGAAAAAAGCAATAAAAATGTATTCAAACATAACTTCTAAACAACACATGCAAAATGGCTAATAATGCCTAGAGATATGTATTTTTCCTAGTTGTAATAGAAAAATCATCTTTTGTGAGGTTCACAAAGACACAAGTTAGTTTTTTATTCAATATAACAGTACTAAATATGAAAGGTTTATCATCATAACTCCAAAACCAAACATGAAATTTGTCTTAAAAACCCTGTAATATTGAATTTATGTGAGTTTTACCGGAATCAGGTATTTTGGAAAGGATCACAAATACAAAAATCAGGTTTTGTCAAAAATCAGGTTTGTCAAACTCAAAATGTCAGTTTTTGAAACATAACTCCAAAAATACACATGCAAAATGTCTAATAATGCCTGAAGAAATTCATCTTTGAGAGTTTTCCAGAAAAAAAAAACATTTGGTAGGGTTTGCAAAAACAAAAAGTATTATTTTTACTCAATTTGACAGTAATGTACTTAGAATCCTGAGATAATGCGAAAAAAGCAATAAAAACGTATTCCAACATAATTCCTAATCCAAACGTGCAAAATGTCTAAAAATGCCTGTGATATTGAATACATGTGAGTTTTACTAGATACAGTTGTTTTTCTATGGTTTGCAAATACAAAAATGAGGTTTTACTCAATATGACTGTATACTGTAACACTCAATATGACAGTTATTTAAACATAACTCCTACACCACACATGAAAAATGGCTAATAATGCCTGAAATAATGCATCTTTGGGAGTTTTATTCGAAACATATGCTTTTTTAAATCTTGCAAATGCAAAAAGTAGTTTTTTACTCAATATGACTATAATAGTCTTACAATCCTGAGATAATGCGAAAAAAGCAATAAAAATGTATTCAAGCATAACTTCTAAACAACACATGGAAAATGGCTACTAATACCAAGATATATGTATTTTTGTTAGTTGTACTAGAAAAAGCATCTTTTGTGAGGTTCACAAAGACACAAGTTAGTTTTTTTATTCAATATAACAGTACTAAATATGAAAGGTTTATAATCATAACTCCAAAACCAAACATGAAATTTGTCTTGAAAAGCCTGTAATATTGAATATGTGAGTTTTACCGGAATCAGGTATTTTGGAAAGGATCACAAATACAAAAATCAGGTTTTGTCAAAAATCAGGTTTGTCAAACTCAAAATGTCAGTTTTTGAAACATAACTCCAAAAATACACATGCAAAATGTCTAATAATGCCTGAAGAAATGCATCTTTGAGAGTTTTCCAGAAAAAAAAAACATTTGGTAGGGTTTGCAAAAACAAAAAGTATATTTTTACTCAATTTGACAGTAATGTACTTAGAATCCTGAGATAATGCGAAAAAAGCAATAAAAACGTATTCCAACATAATTCCTAATCCAAACGTGCAAAATGTCTAAAAATGCCTGTGATATTGAATACATGTGAGTTTTACTAGATACAGTTGTTTTTCTATGGTTTGCAAATACAAAAATGAGGTTTTACTCAATATGACTGTATACTGTAACACTCAATATGACAGTTATTTAAACATAACTCCTACACCACACATGAAAAATGGCTAATAATGCCTGAAATAATGCATCTTTGGGAGTTTTATTCGAAACATATGCTTTTTTAAATCTTGCAAATGCAAAAAGTAGTTTTTTACTCAATATGACTATAATAGTCTTACAATCCTGAGATAATGCGAAAAAAGCCATAAAAATGTATTCAAACATAACTTCTAAACAACAGATGGAAAATGGCTACTAATGCCAAGATATATGTATTTTTTTTGTTGTACTAGAAAAATCATCTTTTGTGAGGTTCACAAAGACACAAGTTAGTTTTTTTATTCAATATAACAGTACTAAATATGAAAGGTTTATCATCATAACTCCAAAACCAAACATGAAATTTGTCTTGAAAAGCCTGTAATATTGAATGTATGTGAGTTTTACCGGAATCCGGTATTTTGGAAAGGATCACAAATACAAAAATCAGGTTTTGTCCAAAATCAGGTTTGTCAAACTCAAAATGTCAGTTTTTGAAACATAACTCCAAAAATACACATACAAAATGTCTAATAATGCCTGAAGAAATGCATCTTTAAGAGTTTTCCAGAAAAAAAACATTTGGTAGGGTTTGCAAAAACAAAAAGTATATTTTTACTCAATTTGACAGTAATGTACTTAGAATCCTGAGATAATGCGAAAAAAGCAATAAAAACGTATTCCAACATAATTCCTAATCCAAACGTGCAAAATGTCTAAAAATGCCTGTGATATTGAATACATGTGAGTTTTACTAGATACAGTTGTTTTTCTATGGTTTGCAAATACAAAAATGAGGTTTTACTCAATATGACTGTATACTGTAACACTCAATATGACAGTTATTTAAACATAACTCCTACACCACACATGAAAAATGGCTAATAATGCCTGAAATAATGCATCTTTGGGACTTTTATTCGAAACATATGCTTTTTTAAATCTTGCAAATGCAAAAAGTAGTTTTTTACTCAATATGACTATAATAGTCTTACAATCCTGAGATAATGCGAAAAAAGCCATAAAAATGTATTCAAACATAACTTCTAAACAACACATGGAAAATGGCTACTAATGCCAAGATATATGTATTTTTGTTAGTTGTACTAGAAAAATCATCTTTTGTGAGGTTCACAAAGACACAAGTTAGTTTTTTTATTCAATATAACAGTACTAAATATGAAAGGTTTATCATCATAACTCCAAAACCAAACATGAAATTTGTCTTGAAAAGCCTGTAATATTGAATGTATGTGAGTTTTACCGGAATCGGGTATTTTGGAAAGGATCACAAATACAAAAATCAGGTTTTGTCAAAAATCAGGTTTGTCAAACTCAAAATGTCAGTTTTTGAAACATAACTCCAAAAATACACATGCAAAATGTCTAATAATGCCTGAAGAAATGCATCTTTGAGAGTTTTCCAGAAAAAAAACATTTGGTAGGGTTTGCAAAAACAAAAAGTATATTTTTACTCAATTTGACAGTAATGTACTTAGAATCCTGAGATAATGCGAAAAAAGCAATAAAAACGTATTCCAACATAATTCCTAATCCAAACGTGCAAAATGTCTAAAAATGCCTGTGATATTGAATACATGTGAGTTTTACTAGATACAGTTGTTTTTCTATGGTTTGCAAATACAAAAATGAGGTTTTACTCAATATGACTGTATACTGTAACACTCAATATGACAGTTATTTAAACATAACTCCTACACCACACATGAAAAATGGCTAATAATGCCTGAAATAATGCATCTTTGGGAGTTTTATTCGAAACATATGCTTTTTTAAATCTTGCAAATGCAAAAAGTAGTTTTTTACTCAATATGACTATAATAGTCTTACAATCCTGAGATAATGCGAAAAAAGCCAGAAAAATGTATTCAAACATAACTTCTAAACAACACATGGAAAATGGCTACTAATGCCAAGATGTATGTATTTTTGTTAGTTGTACTAGAAAAATCATCTTTTGTGAGGTTCACAAAGACACAAGTTAGTTTTTTTTTTCAATATAACAGTACTACATATGAAAGGTTTATAATCATAACTCCAAAACCAAACATGAAATTTGTCTTGAAAAGCCTGTAATATTGAATATGTGAGTTTTACCGGAATCAGGTATTTTGGAAAGGATCACAAATACAAAAATCAGGTTTTGTCAAAAATCAGGTTTGTCAAACTCAAAATGTCAGTTTTTGAAACATAACTCCAAAAATACACATACAAAATGTTTAATAATGCCTGAAGAAATGCATCTTTGAGAGTTTTCCAGAAAAAAAATATTTGGTAGGGTTTGCAAAAACAAAAAGTATATTTTTACTCAATTTGACAGTAATGTACTTAGAATCCTGAGATAATGCGAAAAAAGCAATAAAAACGTATTCCAACATAATTCCTAATCCAAACGTGCAAAATGTCTAAAAATGCCTGTGATATTGAATACATGTGAGTTTTACTAGATACAGTTGTTTTTCAATGGTTTGCAAATACAAAAATGAGGTTTTACTCAATATGACTGTATACTGTAACACTCAATATGACAGTTATTTAAACATAACTCCTACACCACACATGAAAAATGGCTAATAATGCCTGAAATAATGCATCTTTGGGAGTTTTATTCGAAACATATGCTTTTTTAAATCTTGCAAATGCAAAAAGTAGTTTTTTACTCAATATGACTATAATAGTCTTACAATCCTGAGATAATGCGAAAAAAGCCATAAAAATGTATTCAAACATAACTTCTAAACAACACATGGAAAATGGCTACTAATGCCAAGATATATGTATTTTTGTTAATTGTACTAGAAAAATCATCTTTTGTGAGGTTCACAAAGACACAAGTTAGTTTTTTTATTCAATATAACAGTACTAAATATGAAAGGTTTATCATCATAACTCCAAAACCAAACATGAAATTTGTCTTGAAAAGCCTGTAATATTGAATGTATGTGAGTTTTACCGGAATCAGGTATTTTGGAAAGGATCACAAATACAAAAATCAGGTTTTGTCCAAAATCATGTTTGTCAAACTCAAAATGTCAGTTTTTGAAACATAACTCCAAAAATACACATACAAAATGTCTAATAATGCCTGAAGAAATGCATCTTTGAGAGTTTTCCAGAAAAAAAACATTTGGTAGGGTTTGCAAAAACAAAAAGTATATTTTTACTCAATTTGACAGTAATGTACTTAGAAACCTGAGATAATGCGAAAAAAGCAATAAAAACGTATTCCAACATAATTCCTAATCCAAACGTGCAAAATGTCTAAAAATGCCTGTGATATTGAATACATGTGAGTTTTACTAGATACAGTTGTTTTTCTATGGTTTGCAAATACAAAAATGAGGTTTTACTCAATATGACTGTATACTGTAACACTCAATATGACAGTTATTTAAGCATAACTCCTACACCACACATGAAAAATGGCTAATAATGCCTGAAATAATGCATCTTTGGGAGTTTTATTCGAAACATATGCTTTTTTAAATCTTGCAAATGCAAAAAGTAGTTTTTTACTCAATATGACTATAATAGTCTTACAATCCTGAGATAATGCGAAAAAAGCAATAAAAATGTATTCAAACGTAACTTCTAAACAACACATGGAAAATGGCTACTAATGCCAAGATATATGTATTTTTGTTAGTTGTACTAGAAAAATCATCTTTTGTGAAGTTCACAAAGACACAAGTTAGTTTTTTTTTCAATATAACAGTACTAAATATGAAAGGTTTATAATCATAACTCCAAAACCAAACATGAAATTTGTCTTGAAAAGCCTGTAATATTGAATTTATGTGAGTTTTACCGGAATCGGGTATTTTGGAAAGGATCACAAATACAAAAATCAGGTTTTGTCAAAAATCAGGTTTGTCAAACTCAAAATGTCAGTTTTTGAAACATAACTCCAAAAATACACATGCAAAATGTCTAATAATGCCTGAAGAAATGCATCTTTGAGAGTTTTCCAGAAAAAAAACATTTGGTAGGGTTTGCAAAAACAAAAAGTATATTTTTACTCAATTTGACAGTAATGTACTTAGAATCCTGAGATAATGCGAAAAAAGCAATAAAAACGTATTCCAACATAATTCCTAATCCAAACGTGCAAAATGTCTAAAAATGCCTGTGATATTGAATACATGTGAGTTTTACTAGATACAGTTGTTTTTCTATGGTTTGCAAATACAAAAATGAGGTTTTACTCAATATGACTGTATACTGTAACACTCAATATGACAGTTATTTAAACATAACTCCTACACCACACATGAAAAATGGCTAATAATGCCTGAAATAATGCATCTTTGGGAGTTTTATTCGAAACATATGCTTTTTTAAATCTTGCAAATGCAAAAAGTATTTTTTTACTCAATATGACTATAATAGTCTTACAATCCTGAGATAATGCGAAAAAAGCCAGAAAAATGTATTCAAACATAACTTCTAAACAACACATGGAAAATGGCTACTAATGCCAAGATGTATGTATTTTTGTTAGTTGTACTAGAAAAATCATCTTTTGTGAGGTTCACAAAGACACAAGTTAGTTTTATTCTTCAATATAACAGTACTACATATGAAAGGTTTATAATCATAACTCCAAAACCAAACATGAAATTTGTCTTGAAAAGCCTGTAATATTGAATATGTGAGTTTTACCGGAATCAGGTATTTTGGAAAGGATCACAAATACAAAAATCAGGTTTTGTCAAAAATCAGGTTTGTCAAACGCAAAATGTCAGTTTTTGAAACATAACTCCAAAAATACACATACAAAATGTCTAATAATGCCTGAAGAAATGCATCTTTGAGAGTTTTCCAGAAAAAAAATATTTGGTAGGGTTTGCAAAAACAAAAAGTATATTTTTACTCAATTTGACAGTAATGTACTTAGAATCCTGAGATAATGCGAAAAAAGCAATAAAAACGTATTCCAACATAATTCCTAATCCAAACGTGCAAAATGTCTAAAAATGCCTGTGATATTGAATACATGTGAGTTTTACTAGATACAGTTGTTTTTCAATGGTTTGCAAATACAAAAATGAGGTTTTACTCAATATGACTGTATACTGTAACACTCAATATGACAGTTATTTAAACATAACTCCTACACCACACATGAAAAATGGCTAATAATGCCTGAAATAATGCATCTTTGGGAGTTTTATTCGAAACATATGCTTTTTTAAATCTTGCAAATGCAAAAAGTAGTTTTTTACTCAATATGACTATAATAGTCTTACAATCCTGAGATAATGCGAAAAAAGCAATAAAAATGTATTCAAGCATAACTTCTAAACAACACATGGAAAATGGCTACTAATACCAAGATATATGTATTTTTGTTAGTTGTACTAGAAAAAGCATCTTTTGTGAGGTTCACAAAGACACAAGTTAGTTTTTTTATTCAATATAACAGTACTAAATATGAAAGGTTTATAATCATAACTCCAAAACCAAACATGAAATTTGTCTTGAAAAGCCTGTAATATTGAATTTATGTGAGTTTTACCGGAATCAGGTATTTTGTAAAGGATCACAAATACAAAAATCAGGTTTTGTCAAAAATCAGGTTTGTCAAACTCAAAATGTCAGTTTTTGAAACATAACTCCAAAA
The DNA here is from genome assembly GCF_033978795.1 of Nerophis ophidion. Classification (NCBI taxonomy): domain Eukaryota; kingdom Metazoa; phylum Chordata; class Actinopteri; order Syngnathiformes; family Syngnathidae; genus Nerophis; species Nerophis ophidion. Next base: position 25,875,196 of record NC_084632.1, on the reverse strand, counting down.
ATACACATGCAAAATGTCTAATAATGCCTGAAGAAATGCATCTTTGAGAGTTTTCCAGAAAAAAAACATTTGGTAGGGTTTGCAAAAACAAAAAGTATATTTTTACTCAATTTGACAGTAATGTACTTAGAAACCTGAGATAATGCGAAAAAAGCAATAAAAACGTATTCCAACATAATTCCTAATCCAAACGTGCAAAATGTCTAAAAATGCCTGTGATATTGAATACATGTGAGTTTTACTAGATACAGTTGTTTTTCTATGGTTTGCAAATACAAAAATGAGGTTTTACTCAATATGACTGTATACTGTAACACTCAATATGACAGTTATTTAAGCATAACTCCTACACCACACATGAAAAATGGCTAATAATGCCTGAAATAATGCATCTTTGGGAGTTTTATTCGAAACATATGCTTTTTTAAATCTTGCAAATGCAAAAAGTAGTTTTTTACTCAATATGACTATAATAGTCTTACAATCCTGAGATAATGCGAAAAAAGCAATAAAAATGTATTCAAACGTAACTTCTAAACAACACATGGAAAATGGCTACTAATGCCAAGATATATGTATTTTTGTTAGTTGTACTAGAAAAATCATCTTTTGTGAAGTTCACAAAGACACAAGTTAGTTTTTTTTTCAATATAACAGTACTAAATATGAAAGGTTTATAATCATAACTCCAAAACCAAACATGAAATTTGTCTTGAAAAGCCTGTAATATTGAATTTATGTGAGTTTTACCGGAATCGGGTATTTTGGAAAGGATCACAAATACAAAAATCAGGTTTTGTCAAAAATCAGGTTTGTCAAACTCAAAATGTCAGTTTTTGAAACATAACTCCAAAAATACACATGCAAAATGTCTAATAATGCCTGAAGAAATGCATCTTTGAGAGTTTTCCAGAAAAAAAACATTTGGTAGGGTTTGCAAAAACAAAAAGTATATTTTTACTCAATTTGACAGTAATGTACTTAGAATCCTGAGATAATGCGAAAAAAGCAATAAAAACGTATTCCAACATAATTCCTAATCCAAACGTGCAAAATGTCTAAAAATGCCTGTGATATTGAATACATGTGAGTTTTACTAGATACAGTTGTTTTTCTATGGTTTGCAAATACAAAAATGAGGTTTTACTCAATATGACTGTATACTGTAACACTCAATATGACAGTTATTTAAACATAACTCCTACACCACACATGAAAAATGGCTAATAATGCCTGAAATAATGCATCTTTGGGAGTTTTATTCGAAACATATGCTTTTTTAAATCTTGCAAATGCAAAAAGTATTTTTTTACTCAATATGACTATAATAGTCTTACAATCCTGAGATAATGCGAAAAAAGCCAGAAAAATGTATTCAAACATAACTTCTAAACAACACATGGAAAATGGCTACTAATGCCAAGATGTATGTATTTTTGTTAGTTGTACTAGAAAAATCATCTTTTGTGAGGTTCACAAAGACACAAGTTAGTTTTTTTCTTCAATATAACAGTACTACATATGAAAGGTTTATAATCATAACTCCAAAACCAAACATGAAATTTGTCTTGAAAAGCCTGTAATATTGAATATGTGAGTTTTACCGGAATCAGGTATTTTGGAAAGGATCACAAATACAAAAATCAGATTTTGTCAAAAATCAGGTTTGTCAAACTCAAAATGTCAGTTTTTGAAACATAACTCCAAAAATACACATACAAAATGTCTAATAATGCCTGAAGAAATGCATCTTTGAGAGTTTTCCAGAAAAAAAATATTTGGTAGGGTTTGCAAAAACAAAAAGTATATTTTTACTCAATTTGACAGTAATGTACTTAGAATCCTGAGATAATGCGAAAAAAGCAATAAAAACGTATTCCAACATAATTCCTAATCCAAACGTGCAAAATGTCTAAAAATGCCTGTGATATTGAATACATGTGAGTTTTACTAGATACAGTTGTTTTTCAATGGTTTGCAAATACAAAAATGAGGTTTTACTCAATATGACTGTATACTGTAACACTCAATATGACAGTTATTTAAACATAACTCCTACACCACACATGAAAAATGGCTAATAATGCCTGAAATAATGCATCTTTGGGAGTTTTATTCGAAACATATGCTTTTTTAAATCTTGCAAATGCAAAAAGTAGTTTTTTACTCAATATGACTATAATAGTCTTACAATCCTGAGATAATGCGAAAAAAGCAATAAAAATGTATTCAAGCATAACTTCTAAACAACACATGGAAAATGGCTACTAATACCAAGATATATGTATTTTTGTTAGTTGTACTAGAAAAAGCATCTTTTGTGAGGTTCACAAAGACACAAGTTAGTTTTTTTATTCAATATAACAGTACTAAATATGAAAGGTTTATAATCATAACTCCAAAACCAAACATGAAATTTGTCTTGAAAAGCCTGTAATATTGAATTTATGTGAGTTTTACCGGAATCAGGTATTTTGTAAAGGATCACAAATACAAAAATCAGGTTTTGTCAAAAATCAGGTTTGTCAAACTCAAAATGTCAGTTTTTGAAACATAACTCCAAAAATACACATGCAAAATGTCTAATAATGCCTGAAGAAATGCATCTTTGAGAGTTTTCCAGAAAAAAAACATTTGGTAGGGTTTGCAAAAACAAAAAGTATATTTTTACTCAATTTGACAGTAATGTACCTAGACTCCTGAGATAATGCGAAAAAAGCAATAAAAATGTATTCCAACATAATTCCTAATCCAAACGTGCAAAATGTCTAAAAATGCCTGTGATATTGAATACATGTGAGTTTAACTAGATACAGTTGTTTTTCTATGGTTTGCAAATACAAAAATGAGGTTTTACTCAATATGACTGTATACTGTAACACTCAATATGACAGTTATTTAAACATAACTCCTACACCACACATGAAAAATGGCTAATAATGCCTGAAATCATGCATATTTGGGAGTTTTACTCGAAACATATGCTTTTTTAAATCTTGCAAATGCAAAAAGTAGGTTTTTACTCAATATGACTATGATAGTCCTACAATCCTCAGATAATGCGAAAAAAGCAATAAAAATGTATTCAAACATAACTTCTAAACAACACATGCAAAATGGCTAATAATGCCTAGAGATATGTATTTTTCTTAGTTGTAATAGAAAAATCATCTTTTGTGAGGTTCACAAAGACACAAGTTAGTCTTTTTATTCAATATAACAGTACTAAATATGAAAGGTTTATCATCATAACTCCAAAACCAAACATGAAATTTGTCTTAAAAACCCTGTAATATTGAATTTATGTGAGTTTTACCGGAATCAGGTATTTTGGAAAGGATCACAAATACAAAAATCAGGTTTTGTCAAAAATCAGGTTTGTCAAACTCAAAATGTCAGTTTTTGAAACATAACTCCAAAAATACACATGCAAAATGTCTAATAATGCCTGAAGAAATTCATCTTTGAGAGTTTTCCAGAAAAAAAAAACATTTGGTAGGGTTTGCAAAAACAAAAAGTATTTTTTTTACTCAATTTGACAGTAATGTACTTAGAATCCTGAGATAATGCGAAAAAAGCAATAAAAACGTATTCCAACATAATTCCTAATCCAAACGTGCAAAATGTCTAAAAATGCCTGTGATATTGAATACATGTGAGTTTTACTAGATACAGTTGTTTTTCTATGGTTTGCAAATACAAAAATGAGGTTTTACTCAATATGACTGTATACTGTAACACTCAATATGACAGTTATTTAAACATAACTCCTACACCACACATGAAAAATGGCTAATAATGCCTGAAATAATGCATCTTTGGGAGTTTTATTCGAAACATATGCTTTTTTAAATCTTGCAAATGCAAAAAGTAGTTTTTTACTCAATATGACTATAATAGTCTTACAATCCTGAGATAATGCGAAAAAAGCAATAAAAATGTATTCAAGCATAACTTCTAAACAACACATGGAAAATGGCTACTAATACCAAGATATATGTATTTTTGTTAGTTGTACTAGAAAAAGCATCTTTTGTGAGGTTCACAAAGACACAAGTTAGTTTTTTTATTCAATATAACAGTACTAAATATGAAAGGTTTATAATCATAACTCCAAAACCAAACATGAAATTTGTCTTGAAAAGCCTGTAATATTGAATATGAGAGTTTTACCGGAATCAGGTATTTTGGAAAGGATCACAAATACAAAAATCAGGTTTTGTCAAAAATCAGGTTTGTCAAACTCAAAATGTCAGTTTTTGAAACATAACTCCAAAAATACACATGCAAAATGTCTAATAATGCCTGAAGAAATGCATCTTTGAGAGTTTTCCAGAAAAAAAACATTTGGTAGGGTTTGCAAAAACAAAAAGTATATTTTAATTCAATTTGACAGTAATGTACTTAGAATCCTGAGATAATGCGAAAAAAGCAACAAAAACGTATTCCAACATAATTCCTAATCCAAACGTGCAAAATGTCTAAAAATGCCTGTGATATTGAATACATGTGAGTTTTACTAGATACAGTTGTTTTTCTATGGTTTGCAAATACAAAAATGAGGTTTTACTCAATATGACTGTATACTGTAACACTCAATATGACAGTTATTTAAACATAACTCCTACACCACACATGAAAAATGGCTAATAATGCCTGAAATAATGCATCTTTGGGAGTTTTATTCGAAACATATGCTTTTTTAAATCTTGCAAATGCAAAAAGTAGTTTTTTACTCAATATGACTATAATAGTCTTACAATCCTGAGATAATGCGAAAAAAGCCATAAAAATGTATTCAAACATAACTTCTAAACAACACATGGAAAATGGCTACTAATGCCAAGATATATGTATTTTTGTTAATTGTACTAGAAAAATCATCTTTTGTGAGGTTCACAAAGACACAAGTTAGTTTTTTTATTCAATATAACAGTACTAAATATGAAAGGTTTATCATCATAACTCCAAAACCAAACATGAAATTTGTCTTGAAAAGCCTGTAATATTGAATGTATGTGAGTTTTACCGGAATCAGGTATTTTGGAAAGGATCACAAATACAAAAATCAGGTTTTGTCCAAAATCAGGTTTGTCAAACTCAAAATGTCAGTTTTTGAAACATAACTCCAAAAATACACATGCAAAATGTCTAGTAATGCCTGAAGAAATGCATCTTTGAGAGTTTTCCAGAAAAAAAACATTTGGTAGGGTTTGCAAAAACAAAAAGTATATTTTTACTCAATTTGACAGTAATGTACTTAGAATCCTGAGATAATGCGAAAAAAGCAATAAAAACGTATTCCAACATAATTCCTAATCCAAACGTGCAAAATGTCTAAAAATGCCTGTGATATTGAATACATGTGAGTTTTACTAGATACAGTTGTTTTTCTATGGTTTGCAAATACAAAAATGAGGTTTTACTCAATATGACTGTATACTGTAACACTCAATATGACAGTTATTTAAACATAACTCCTACACCACACATGAAAAATGGCTAATAATGCCTGAAATAATGCATCTTTGGGACTTTTATTCGAAACATATGCTTTTTTAAATCTTGCAAATGCAAAAAGTAGTTTTTTACTCAATATGACTATAATAGTCTTACAATCCTGAGATAATGCGAAAAAAGCCATAAAAATGTATTCAAACATAACTTCTAAACAACACATGGAAAATGGCTACTAATGCCAAGATATATGTATTTTTGTTAGTTGTACTAGAAAAATCATCTTTTGTGAGGTTCACAAAGACACAAGTTAGTTTTTTTTTTCAATATAACAGTACTAAATATGAAAGGTTTATCATCATAACTCCAAAACCAAACATGAAATTTGTCTTGAAAAGCCTGTAATATTGAATGTATGTGAGTTTTACCGGAATCAGGTATTTTGGAAAGGATCACAAATACAAAAATCAGGTTTTATCCAAAATCAGGTTTGTCAAACTCAAAATGTCAGTTTTTGAAATATAACTCCAAAAATACACATACAAAATGTCTAATAATGCCTGAAGAAATGCATCTTTGAGAGTTTTCCAGAAAAAAAACATTTGGTAGGGTTTGCAAAAACAAAAAGTATATTTTTACTCAATTTGACAGTAATGTACTTAGAAACCTGAGATAATGCGAAAAAAGCAATAAAAACGTATTCCAACATAATTCCTAATCCAAACGTGCAAAATGTCTAAAAATGCCTGTGATATTGAATACATGTGAGTTTTACTAGATACAGTTGTTTTTCTATGGTTTGCAAATACAAAAATGAGGTTTTACTCAATATGACTGTATACTGTAACACTCAATATGACAGTTATTTAAACATAACTCCTACACCACACATGAAAAATGGCTAATAATGCCTGAAATAATGCATCTTTGGGAGTTTTATTCGAAACATATGCTTTTTTAAATCTTGCAAATGCAAAAAGTGGTTTTTTACTCAATATGACTATAATAGTCTTACAATCCTGAGATAATGCGAAAAAAGCCATAAAAATGTATTCAAACATAACTTCTAAACAACACATGGAAAATGGCTACTAATGCCAAGATATATGTATTTTTGTTAATTGTACTAGAAAAATCATCTTTTGTGAGGTTCACAAAGACACAAGTTAGTTTTTTTATTCAATATAACAGTACTAAATATGAAAGGTTTATCATCATAACTCCAAAACCAAACATGAAATTTGTCTTGAAAAGCCTGTAATATTGAATGTATGTGAGTTTTACCGGAATCAGGTATTTTGGAAAGGATCACAAATACAAAAATCAGGTTTTGTCCAAAATCAGGTTTGTCAAACTCAAAATGTCAGTTTTTGAAACATAACTCCAAAAATACACATGCAAAATGTCTAGTAATGCCTGAAGAAATGCATCTTTGAGAGTTTTCCAGAAAAAAAACATTTGGTAGGGTTTGCAAAAACAAAAAGTATATTTTTACTCAATTTGACAGTAATGTACTTAGAATCCTGAGATAATGCGAAAAAAGCAATAAAAACGTATTCCAACATAATTCCTAATCCAAACGTGCAAAATGTCTAAAAATGCCTGTGATATTGAATACATGTGAGTTTTACTAGATACAGTTGTTTTTCTATGGTTTGCAAATACAAAAATGAGGTTTTACTCAATATGACTGTATACTGTAACACTCAATATGACAGTTATTTAAACATAACTCCTACACCACACATGAAAAATGGCTAATAATGCCTGAAATAATGCATCTTTGGGACTTTTATTCGAAACATATGCTTTTTTAAATCTTGCAAATGCAAAAAGTAGTTTTTTACTCAATATGACTATAATAGTCTTACAATCCTGAGATAATGCGAAAAAAGCCATAAAAATGTATTCAAACATAACTTCTAAACAACACATGGAAAATGGCTACTAATGCCAAGATATATGTATTTTTGTTAGTTGTACTAGAAAAATCATCTTTTGTGAGGTTCACAAAGACACAAGTTAGTTTTTTTTTTCAATATAACAGTACTAAATATGAAAGGTTTATCATCATAACTCCAAAACCAAACATGAAATTTGTCTTGAAAAGCCTGTAATATTGAATGTATGTGAGTTTTACCGGAATCAGGTATTTTGGAAAGGATCACAAATACAAAAATCAGGTTTTATCCAAAATCAGGTTTGTCAAACTCAAAATGTCAGTTTTTGAAATATAACTCCAAAAATACACATACAAAATGTCTAATAATGCCTGAAGAAATGCATCTTTGAGAGTTTTCCAGAAAAAAAACATTTGGTAGGGTTTGCAAAAACAAAAAGTATATTTTTACTCAATTTGACAGTAATGTACTTAGAAACCTGAGATAATGCGAAAAAAGCAATAAAAACGTATTCCAACATAATTCCTAATCCAAACGTGCAAAATGTCTAAAAATGCCTGTGATATTGAATACATGTGAGTTTTACTAGATACAGTTGTTTTTCTATGGTTTGCAAATACAAAAATGAGGTTTTACTCAATATGACTGTATACTGTAACACTCAATATGACAGTTATTTAAACATAACTCCTACACCACACATGAAAAATGGCTAATAATGCCTGAAATAATGCATCTTTGGGAGTTTTATTCGAAACATATGCTTTTTTAAATCTTGCAAATGCAAAAAGTGGTTTTTTACTCAATATGACTATAATAGTCTTACAATCCTGAGATAATGCGAAAAAAGCCATAAAAATGTATTCAAACATAACTTCTAAACAACACATGGAAAATGGCTACTAATGCCAAGATATATGTATTTTTGTTAGTTGTACTAGAAAAATCATCTTTTGTGAGGTTCACAAAGACACAAGTTAGTTTTTTTATTCAATATAACAGTACTAAATATGAAAGGTTTATCATCATAACTCCAAAACCAAACATGAAATTTGTCTTGAAAATCCTGTAATATTGAATATGTGAGTTTTACCGGAATCAGGTATTTTGGAAAGGATCACAAATACAAAAATCAGGTTTTGTCAAAAATCAGGTTTGTCAAACTCAAAATGTCAGTTTTTGAAACATAACTCCAAAAATACACATGCAAAATGTCTAATAATGCCTGAAGAAATGCATCTTTGAGAGTTTTCCAGGAAAAAAACATTTGGTAGGGTTTGCAAAAACAAAAAGTATTTTTTTACTCAATTTGACATTAATGTACCTAGACTCCTGAGATAATGCGAAAAAAGCAATAAAAATGTATTCCAACATAATTCCTAATCCAAACGTGCAAAATGTCTAAAAATGCCTGTGATATTGAATACATGTGAGTTTAACTAGATACAGTTGTTTTTCTATGGTTTGCAAATACAAAAATGAGGTTTTACTCAATATGACTGCATACTGTAACACTCAATATGACAGTTATTTAAACATAACTCCTACACCACACATGAAAAATGGATAATAATGCCTGAAATCATGCATATTTGGGAGTTTTACTCGAAACATATGCTTTTTTAAATCTTGCAAATGCAAAAAGTAGGTTTTTACTCAATATGACTATGATAGTCCTACAATCCTGAGATAATGCGAAAAAAGCAATAAAAATGTATTCAAACATAACTTCTAAACAACACATGCAAAATGGCTAATAATGCCTAGAGATATGTATTTTTCCTAGTTGTAATAGAAAAATCATCTTTTGTGAGGTTCACAAAGACACAAGTTAGTTTTTTATTCAATATAACAGTACTAAATATGAAAGGTTTATCATCATAACTCCAAAACCAAACATGAAATTTGTCTTAAAAACCCTGTAATATTGAATTTATGTGAGTTTTACCGGAATCAGGTATTTTGGAAAGGATCACAAATACAAAAATCAGGTTTTGTCAAAAATCAGGTTTGTCAAACTCAAAATGTCAGTTTTTGAAACATAACTCCAAAAATACACATGCAAAATGTCTAATAATGCCTGAAGAAATTCATCTTTGAGAGTTTTCCAGAAAAAAAAAACATTTGGTAGGGTTTGCAAAAACAAAAAGTATTTTTTTTACTCAATTTGACAGTAATGTACTTAGAATCCTGAGATAATGCGAAAAAAGCAATAAAAACGTATTCCAACATAATTCCTAATCCAAACGTGCAAAATGTCTAAAAATGCCTGTGATATTGAATACATGTGAGTTTTACTAGATACAGTTGTTTTTCTATGGTTTGCAAATACAAAAATGAGGTTTTACTCAATATGACTGTATACTGTAACACTCAATATGACAGTTATTTAAACATAACTCCTACACCACACATGAAAAATGGCTAATAATGCCTGAAATAATGCATCTTTGGGAGTTTTATTCGAAACATATGCTTTTTTAAATCTTGCAAATGCAAAAAGTAGTTTTTTACTCAATATGACTATAATAGTCTTACAATCCTGAGATAATGCGAAAAAAGCAATAAAAATGTATTCAAGCATAACTTCTAAACAACACATGGAAAATGGCTACTAATACCAAGATATATGTATTTTTGTTAGTTGTACTAGAAAAAGCATCTTTTGTGAGGTTCACAAAGACACAAGTTAGTTTTTTTATTCAATATAACAGTACTAAATATGAAAGGTTTATAATCATAACTCCAAAACCAAACATGAAATTTGTCTTGAAAAGCCTGTAATATTGAATACGTGAGTTTTACCGGAATCAGGTATTTTGGAAAGGATCACAAATACAAAAATCAGGTTTTGTCAAAAATCAGGTTTGTCAAACTCAAAATGTCAGTTTTTGAAACATAACTCCAAAAATACACATGCAAAATGTCTAATAATGCCTGAAGAAATGCATCTTTGAGAGTTTTCCAGAAAAAAAAAACATTTGGTAGGGTTTGCAAAAACAAAAAGTATATTTTTACTCAATTTGACAGTAATGTACTTAGAATCCTGAGATAATGCGAAAAAAGCAATAAAAACGTATTCCAACATAATTCCTAATCCAAACGTGCAAAATGTCTAAAAATGCCTGTGATATTGAATACATGTGAGTTTTACTAGATACAGTTGTTTTTCTATGGTTTGCAAATACAAAAATGAGGTTTTACTCAATATGACTGTATACTGTAACACTCAATATGACAGTTATTTAAACATAACTCCTACACCACACATGAAAAATGGCTAATAATGCCTGAAATAATGCATCTTTGGGAGTTTTATTCGAAACATATGCTTTTTTAAATCTTGCAAATGCAAAAAGTAGTTTTTTACTCAATATGACTATAATAGTCTTACAATCCTGAGATAATGCGAAAAAAGCCATAAAAATGTATTCAAACATAACTTCTAAACAACAGATGGAAAATGGCTACTAATGCCAAGATATATGTATTTTTTTTAGTTGTACTAGAAAAATCATCTTTTGTGAGGTTCACAAAGACACAAGTTAGTTTTTTTATTCAATATAACAGTACTAAATATGAAAGGTTTATCATCATAACTCCAAAACCAAACATGAAATTTGTCTTGAAAAGCCTGTAATATTGAATGTATGTGAGTTTTACCGGAATCCGGTATTTTGGAAAGGATCACAAATACAAAAATCAGGTTTTGTCCAAAATCAGGTTTGTCAAACTCAAAATGTCAGTTTTTGAAACATAACTCCAAAAATACACATACAAAATGTCTAATAATGCCTGAAGAAATGCATCTTTGAGAGTTTTCCAGAAAAAAAACATTTGGTAGGGTTTGCAAAAACAAAAAGTATATTTTTACTCAATTTGACAGTAATGTACTTAGAATCCTGAGATAATGCGAAAAAAGCAATAAAAACGTATTCCAACATAATTCCTAATCCAAACGTGCAAAATGTCTAAAAATGCCTGTGATATTGAATACATGTGAGTTTTACTAGATACAGTTGTTTTTCTATGGTTTGCAAATACAAAAATGAGGTTTTACTCAATATGACTGTATACTGTAACACTCAATATGACAGTTATTTAAACATAACTCCTACACCACACATGAAAAATGGCTAATAATGCCTGAAATAATGCATCTTTGGGACTTTTATTCGAAACATATGCTTTTTTAAATCTTGCAAATGCAAAAAGTAGTTTTTTACTCAATATGACTATAATAGTCTTACAATCCTGAGATAATGCGAAAAAAGCCATAAAAATGTATTCAAACATAACTTCTAAACAACACATGGAAAATGGCTACTAATGCCAAGATATATGTATTTTTGTTAGTTGTACTAGAAAAATCATCTTTTGTGAGGTTCACAAAGACACAAGTTAGTTTTTTTATTCAATATAACAGTACTAAATATGAAAGGTTTATCATCATAACTCCAAAACCAAACATGAAATTTGTCTTGAAAAGCCTGTAATATTGAATGTATGTGAGTTTTACCGGAATCGGGTATTTTGGAAAGGATCACAAATACAAAAATCAGGTTTTGTCAAAAATCAGGTTTGTCAAACTCAAAATGTCAGTTTTTGAAACATAACTCCAAAAATACACATGCAAAATGTCTAATAATGCCTGAAGAAATGCATCTTTGAGAGTTTTCCAGAAAAAAAACATTTGGTAGGGTTTGCAAAAACAAAAAGTATATTTTTACTCAATTTGACAGTAATGTACTTAGAATCCTGAGATAATGCGAAAAAAGCAATAAAAACGTATTCCAACATAATTCCTAATCCAAACGTGCAAAATGTCTAAAAATGCCTGTGATATTGAATACATGTGAGTTTTACTAGATACAGTTGTTTTTCTATGGTTTGCAAATACAAAAATGAGGTTTTACTCAATATGACTGTATACTGTAACACTCAATATGACAGTTATTTAAACATAACTCCTACACCACACATGAAAAATGGCTAATAATGCCTGAAATAATGCATCTTTGGGAGTTTTATTCGAAACATATGCTTTTTTAAATCTTGCAAATGCAAAAAGTAGTTTTTTACTCAATATGACTATAATAGTCTTACAATCCTGAGATAATGCGAAAAAAGCCAGAAAAATGTATTCAAACATAACTTCTAAACAACACATGGAAAATGGCTACTAATGCCAAGATGTATGTATTTTTGTTAGTTGTACTAGAAAAATCATCTTTTGTGAGGTTCACAAAGACACAAGTTAGTTTTTTTTTTCAATATAACAGTACTACATATGAAAGGTTTATAATCATAAATCCAAAACCAAACATGAAATTTGTCTTGAAAAGCCTGTAATATTGAATATGTGAGTTTTACCGGAATCAGGTATTTTGGAAAGGATCACAAATACAAAAATCAGGTTTTGTCAAAAATCAGGTTTGTCAAACTCAAAATGTCAGTTTTTGAAACATAACTCCAAAAATACACATACAAAATGTTTAATAATGCCTGAAGAAATGCATCTTTGAGAGTTTTCCAGAAAAAAAATATTTGGTAGGGTTTGCAAAAACAAAAAGTATATTTTTACTCAATTTGACAGTAATGTACTTAGAATCCTGAGATAATGCGAAAAAAGCAATAAAAACGTATTCCAACATAATTCCTAATCTAAACGTGCAAAATGTCTAAAAATGCCTGTGATATTGAATACATGTGAGTTTTACTAGATACAGTTGTTTTTCAATGGTTTGCAAATACAAAAATGAGGTTTTACTCAATATGACTGTATACTGTAACACTCAATATGACAGTTATTTAAACATAACTCCTACACCACACATGAAAAATGGCTAATAATGCCTGAAATAATGCATCTTTGGGAGTTTTATTCGAAACATATGCTTTTTTAAATCTTGCAAATGCAAAAAGTAGTTTTTTACTCAATATGACTATAATAGTCTTACAATCCTGAGATAATGCGAAAAAAGCCATAAAAATGTATTCAAACATAACTTCTAAACAACACATGGAAAATGGCTACTAATGCCAAGATATATGTATTTTTGTTAATTGTACTAGAAAAATCATCTTTTGTGAGGTTCACAAAGACACAAGTTAGTTTTTTTATTCAATATAACAGTACTAAATATGAAAGGTTTATCATCATAACTCCAAAACCAAACATGAAATTTGTCTTGAAAAGCCTGTAATATTGAATGTATGTGAGTTTTACCGGAATCAGGTATTTTGGAAAGGATCACAAATACAAAAATCAGGTTTTGTCCAAAATCATGTTTGTCAAACACAAAATGTCAGTTTTTGAAACATAACTCCAAAAATACACATACAAAATGTCTAATAATGCCTGAAGAAATGCACCTTTGAGAGTTTTCCAGAAAAAAAACATTTGGTAGGGTTTGCAAAAACAAAAAGTATATTTTTACTCAATTTGACAGTAATGTACTTAGAAACCTGAGATAATGCGAAAAAAGCAATAAAAACGTATTCCAACATAATTCCTAATCCAAACGTGCAAAATGTCTAAAAATGCCTGTGATATTGAATACATGTGAGTTTTACTAGATACAGTTGTTTTTCTATGGTTTGCAAATACAAAAATGAGGTTTTACTCAATATGACTGTATACTGTAACACTCAATATGACAGTTATTTAAGCATAACTCCTACACCACACATGAAAAATGGCTAATAATGCCTGAAATAATGCATCTTTGGGAGTTTTATTCGAAACATATGCTTTTTTAAATCTTGCAAATGCAAAAAGTAGTTTTTTACTCAATATGACTATAATAGTCTTACAATCCTGAGATAATGCGAAAAAAGCAATAAAAATGTATTCAAACGTAACTTCTAAACAACACATGGAAAATGGCTACTAATGCCAAGATATATGTATTTTTGTTAGTTGTACTAGAAAAATCATCTTTTGTGAAGTTCACAAAGACACAAGTTAGTTTTTTTTTCAATATAACAGTACTAAATATGAAAGGTTTATAATCATAACTCCAAAACCAAACATGAAATTTGTCTTGAAAAGCCTGTAATATTGAATTTATGTGAGTTTTACCGGAATCGGGTATTTTGGAAAGGATCACAAATACAAAAATCAGGTTTTGTCAAAAATCAGGTTTGTCAAACTCAAAATGTCAGTTTTTGAAACATAACTCCAAAAATACACATGCAAAATGTCTAATAATGCCTGAAGAAATGCATCTTTGAGAGTTTTCCAGAAAAAAAACATTTGGTAGGGTTTGCAAAAACAAAAAGTATATTTTTACTCAATTTGACAGTAATGTACTTAGAATCCTGAGATAATGCGAAAAAAGCAATAAAAACGTATTCCAACATAATTCCTAATCCAAACGTGCAAAATGTCTAAAAATGCCTGTGATATTGAATACATGTGAGTTTTACTAGATACAGTTGTTTTTCTATGGTTTGCAAATACAAAAATGAGGTTTTACTCAATATGACTGTATACTGTAACACTCAATATGACAGTTATTTAAACATAACTCCTACACCACACATGAAAAATGGCTAATAATGCCTGAAATAATGCATCTTTGGGAGTTTTATTCGAAACATATGCTTTTTTAAATCTTGCAAATGCAAAAAGTATTTTTTTACTCAATATGACTATAATAGTCTTACAATCCTGAGATAATGCGAAAAAAGCCAGAAAAATGTATTCAAACATAACTTCTAAACAACACATGGAAAATGGCTACTAATGCCAAGATGTATGTATTTTTGTTAGTTGTACTAGAAAAATCATCTTTTGTGAGGTTCACAAAGACACAAGTTAGTTTTTTTCTTCAATATAACAGTACTACATATGAAAGGTTTATAATCATAACTCCAAAACCAAACATGAAATTTGTCTTGAAAAGCCTGTAATATTGAATATGTGAGTTTTACCGGAATCAGGTATTTTGGAAAGGATCACAAATACAAAAATCAGGTTTTGTCAAAAATCAGGTTTGTCAAACTCAAAATGTCAGTTTTTGAAACATAACTCCAAAAATACACATACAAAATGTCTAATAATGCCTGAAGAAATGCACCTTTGAGAGTTTTCCAGAAAAAAAATATTTGGTAGGGTTTGCAAAAACAAAAAGTATATTTTTACTCAATTTGACAGTAATGTACTTAGAATCCTGAGATAATGCGAAAAAAGCAATAAAAACGTATTCCAACATAATTCCTAATCCAAACGTGCAAAATGTCTAAAAATGCCTGTGATATTGAATACATGTGAGTTTTACTAGATACAGTTGTTTTTCAATGGTTTGCAAATACAAAAATGAGGTTTTACTCAATATGACTGTATACTGTAACACTCAATATGACAGTTATTTAAACATAACTCCTACACCACACATGAAAAATGGCTAATAATGCCTGAAATAATGCATCTTTGGGAGTTTTATTCGAAACATATGCTTTTTTAAATCTTGCAAATGCAAAAAGTAGTTTTTTACTCAATATGACTATAATAGTCTTACAATCCTGAGATAATGCGAAAAAAGCAATAAAAATGTATTCAAGCATAACTTCTAAACAACACATGGAAAATGGCTACTAATACCAAGATATATGTATTTTTGTTAGTTGTACTAGAAAAAGCATCTTTTGTGAGGTTCACAAAGACACAAGTTAGTTTTTTTATTCAATATAACAGTACTAAATATGAAAGGTTTATAATCATAACTCCAAAACCAAACATGAAATTTGTCTTGAAAAGCCTGTAATATTGAATTTATGTGAGTTTTACCGGAATCAGGTGTTTTGTAAAGGATCACAAATACAAAAATCAGGTTTTGTCAAAAATCAGGTTTGTCAAACTCAAAATGTCAGTTTTTGAAACATAACTCCAAAAATACACATGCAAAATGTCTAATAATGCCTGAAGAAATGCATCTTTGAGAGTTTTCCAGAAAAAAAACATTTGGTAGGGTTTGCAAAAACAAAAAGTATATTTTTACTCAATTTGACAGTAATGTACTTAGAATCCTGAGATAATGCGAAAAAAGCAATAAAAACGTATTCCAACATAATTCCTAATCCAAACGTGCAAAATGTCTAAAAATGCCTGTGATATTGAATACATGTGAGTTTTACTAGATACAGTTGTTTTTCTATGGTTTGCAAATACAAAAATGAGGTTTTACTCAATATGACTGTATACTGTAACACTCAATATGACAGTTATTTAAACATAACTCCTACACCACTCATGAAAAATGGCTAATAATGCCTGAAATAATGCATCTTTGGGAGTTTTATTCGAAACATATGCTTTTTTAAATCTTGCAAATGCAAAAAGTAGTTTTTTACTCAATATGACTATAATAGTCTTACGATCCTGAGATAATGCGAAAAAAGCCATAAAAATGTATTCAAACATAACTTCTAAACAACAGATGGAAAATGGCTACTAATACCAAGATATATGTATTTTTTTTAATTGTACTAGAAAAATCATCTTTTGTGAGGTTCACAGACACAAGTTAGTTTTTTTATTCAATATAACAGTACTAAATATGAAAGGTTTATCATCATAACTCCAAAACCAAACATGAAATTTGTCTTGAAAAGCCTGTAATATTGAATGTATGTGAGTTTTACCGGAATCAGGTATTTTGGAAAGGATCACAAATACAAAAATCAGGTTTTGTCCAAAATCAGGTTTGTCAAACTCAAAATGTCAGTTTTTGAAACATAACTCCAAAAATACACATACAAAATGTCTAATAATGCCTGAAGAAATGCATCTTTGAGAGTTTTCCAGAAAAAAAAACATTTGGTAGGGTTTGCAAAAACAAAAAGTATATTTTTACTCAATTTGACAGTAATGTACTTAGAATCCTGAGATAATGCGAAAAAAGCAATAAAAACGTATTCCAACATAATTCCTAATCCAAACGTGCAAAATGTCTAAAAATGCCTGTGATATTGAATACGTGTGAGTTTTACTAGATACAGTTGTTTTTCTATGGTTTGCAAATACAAAAATGAGGTTTTACTCAATATGACTGTATACTCTAACACTCAATATGACAGTTATTTAAACATAACTCCTACACCACACATGAAAAATGGCTAATAATGCCTGAAATAATGCATCTTTGGGAGTTTTATTCGAAACATATGCTTTTTTAAATCTTGCAAATGCAAAAAGTAGTTTTTTACTCAATATGACTATAATAGTCTTACAATCCTGAGATAATGCGAAAAAAGCCAGAAAAATGTATTCAAACGTAACTTCTAAACAACACATGGAAAATGGCTACTAATGCCAAGATATATGTATTTTTGTTAGTTGTACTAGAAAAATCATCTTTTGTGAAGTTCACAAAGACACAAGTTAGTTTTTTTTCAATATAACAGTACTAAATATGAAAGGTTTATAATCATAACTCCAAAACCAAACATGAAATTTGTCTTGAAAAGCCTGTAATATTGAATTTATGTGAGTTTTACCGGAATCGGGTATTTTGGAAAGGATCACAAATACAAAAATCAGGTTTTGTCAAAAATCAGGTTTGTCAAACTCAAAATGTCAGTTTTTGAAACATAACTCCAAAAATACACATGCAAAATGTCTAATAATGCCTGAAGAAATGCATCTTTGAGAGTTTTCCAGAAAAAAAACATTTGGTAGGGTTTGCAAAAACAAAAAGTATATTTTTACTCAATTTGACAGTAATGTACTTAGAATCCTGAGATAATGCGAAAAAAGCAATAAAAACGTATTCCAACATAATTCCTAATCCAAACGTGCAAAATGTCTAAAAATGCCTGTGATATTGAATACATGTGAGTTTTACTAGATACAGTTGTTTTTCTATGGTTTGCAAATACAAAAATGAGTTTTTACTCAATATGACTGTATACTGTAACACTCAATATGACAGTTATTTAAACATAACTCCTACACCACACATGAAAAATGGCTAATAATGCCTGAAATAATGCATCTTTGGGAGTTTTATTCGAAACATATGCTTTTTTAAATCTTGCAAATAAAAAAAGTATTTTTTTACTCAATATGACTATAATAGTCTTACAATCCTGAGATAATGCGAAAAAAGCCAGAAAAATGTATTCAAACATAACTTCTAAACAACACATGGAAAATGGCTACTAATGCCAAGATGTATGTATTTTTGTTAGTTGTACTAGAAAAATCATCTTTTGTGAGGTTCACAAAGACACAAGTTAGTTTTTTTTTTCAATATAACAGTACTACATATGAAAGGTTTATAATCATAACTCCAAAACCAAACATGAAATTTGTCTTGAAAAGCCTGTAATATTGAATATGTGAGTTTTACCGGAATCAGGTATTTTGGAAAGGATCACAAATACAAAAATCAGGTTTTGTCAAAAATCAGGTTTGTCAAACTCAAAATGTCAGTTTTTGAAACATAACTCCAAAAATACACATACAAAATGTCTAATAATGCCTGAAGAAATGCATCTTTGAGAGTTTTCCAGAAAAAAAACATTTGGTAGGGTTTGCAAAAACAAAAAGTATATTTTTACTCAATTTGACAGTAATGTACTTAGAATCCTGAGATAATGCGAAAAAAGCAATAAAAACGTATTCCAACATAATTCCTAATCCAAACGTGCAAAATGTCTAAAAATGCCTGTGATATTGAATACATGTGAGTTTTACTAGATACAGTTGTTTTTCTATGGTTTGCAAATACAAAAATGAGGTTTTACTCAATATGACTGTATACTGTAACACTCAATATGACAGTTATTTAAACATAACTCCTACACCACACATGAAAAATGGCTAATAATGCCTGAAATAATGCATCTTTGGGACTTTTATTCGAAACATATGCTTTTTTAAATCTTGCAAATGCAAAAAGTAGTTTTTTACTCAATATGACTATAATAGTCTTACAATCCTGAGATAATGCGAAAAAAGCAATAAAAATGTATTCAAACATAACTTCTAAACAACACATGGAAAATGGCTACTAATGCCAAGATATATGTATTTTTGTTAGTTGTACTAGAAAAATCATCTTTTGTGAGGTTCACAAAGACACAAGTTAGTTTTTTTATTCAATATAACAGTACTAAATATGAAAGGTTTATCATCATAACTCCAAAACCAAACATGAAATTTGTCTTGAAAAGCCTGTAATATTGAATGTATGTGAGTTTTACCGGAATCCGGTATTTTGGAAAGGATCACAAATACAAAAATCAGGTTTTGTCCAAAATCAGGTTTGTCAAACTCAAAATGTCAGTTTTTGAAACATAACTCCAAAAATACACATACAAAATGTCTAATAATGCCTGAAGAAATGCATCTTTGAGAGTTTTCCAGAAAAAAAAACATTTGGTAGGGTTTGCAAAAACAAAAAGTATATTTTTACTCAATTTGACAGTAATGTACTTAGAATCCTGAGATAATGCGAAAAAAGCAATAAAAACGTATTCCAACATAATTCCTAATCCAAACGTGCAAAATGTCTAAAAATGCCTGTGATATTGAATACGTGTGAGTTTTACTAGATACAGTTGTTTTTCTATGGTTTGCAAATACAAAAATGAGGTTTTACTCAATATGACTGTATACTCTAACACTCAATATGACAGTTATTTAAACATAACTCCTACACCACACATGAAAAATGGCTAATAATGCCTGAAATAATGCATCTTTGGGAGTTTTATTCGAAACATATGCTTTTTTAAATCTTGCAAATGCAAAAAGTAGTTTTTTACTCAATATGACTATAATAGTCTTACAATCCTGAGATAATGCGAAAAAAGCAATAAAAATGTATTCAAACGTAACTTCTAAACAACACATGGAAAATGGCTACTAATGCCAAGATATATGTATTTTTGTTAGTTGTACTAGAAAAATCATCTTTTGTGAAGTTCACAAAGACACAAGTTAGTTTTTTTTTCAATATAACAGTACTAAATATGAAAGGTTTATAATCATAACTCCAAAACCAAACATGAAATTTGTCTTGAAAAGCCTGTAATATTGAATTTATGTGAGTTTTACCGGAATCGGGTATTTTGGAAAGGATCACAAATACAAAAATCAGGTTTTGTCAAAAATCAGGTTTGTCAAACTCAAAATGTCAGTTTTTGAAACATAACTCCAAAAATACACATGCAAAATGTCTAATAATGCCTGAAGAAATGCATCTTTGAGAGTTTTCCAGAAAAAAAACATTTGGTAGGGTTTGCAAAAACAAAAAGTATATTTTTACTCAATTTGACAGTAATGTACTTAGAATCCTGAGATAATGCGAAAAAAGCAATAAAAACGTATTCCAACATAATTCCTAATCCAAACGTGCAAAATGTCTAAAAATGCCTGTGATATTGAATACATGTGAGTTTTACTAGATACAGTTGTTTTTCTATGGTTTGCAAATACAAAAATGAGGTTTTACTCAATATGACTGTATACTGTAACACTCAATATGACAGTTATTTAAACATAACTCCTACACCACACATGAAAAATGGCTAATAATGCCTGAAATAATGCATCTTTGGGAGTTTTATTCGAAACATATGCTTTTTTAAATCTTGCAAATGCAAAAAGTATTTTTTTACTCAATATGACTATAATAGTCTTACAATCCTGAGATAATGCGAAAAAAGCCAGAAAAATGTATTCAAACATAACTTCTAAACAACACATGGAAAATGGCTACTAATGCCAAGATGTATGTATTTTTGTTAGTTGTACTAGAAAAATCATCTTTTGTGAGGTTCACAAAGACACAAGTTAGTTTTTTTCTTCAATATAACAGTACTACATATGAAAGGTTTATAATCATAACTCCAAAACCAAACATGAAATTTGTCTTGAAAAGCCTGTAATATTGAATATGTGAGTTTTACCGGAATCAGGTATTTTGGAAAGGATCACAAATACAAAAATCAGGTTTTGTCAAAAATCAGGTTTGTCAAACTCAAAATGTCAGTTTTTGAAACATAACTCCAAAAATACACATACAAAATGTCTAATAATGCCTGAAGAAATGCACCTTTGAGAGTTTTCCAGAAAAAAAATATTTGGTAGGGTTTGCAAAAACAAAAAGTATATTTTTACTCAATTTGACAGTAATGTACTTAGAATCCTGAGATAATGCGAAAAAAGCAATAAAAACGTATTCCAACATAATTCCTAATCCAAACGTGCAAAATGTCTAAAAATGCCTGTGATATTGAATACATGTGAGTTTTACTAGATACAGTTGTTTTTCAATGGTTTGCAAATACAAAAATGAGGTTTTACTCAATATGACTGTATACTGTAACACTCAATATGACAGTTATTTAAACATAACTCCTACACCACACATGAAAAATGGCTAATAATGCCTGAAATAATGCATCTTTGGGAGTTTTATTCGAAACATATGCTTTTTTAAATCTTGCAAATGCAAAAAGTAGTTTTTTACTCAATATGACTATAATAGTCTTACAATCCTGAGATAATGCGAAAAAAGCAATAAAAATGTATTCAAGCATAACTTCTAAACAACAGATGGAAAATGGCTACTAATACCAAGATATATGTATTTTTGTTAGTTGTACTAGAAAAAGCATCTTTTGTGAGGTTCACAAAGACACAAGTTAGTTTTTTTATTCAATATAACAGTACTAAATATGAAAGGTTTATAATCATAACTCCAAAACCAAACATGAAATTTGTCTTGAAAAGCCTGTAATATTGAATTTATGTGAGTTTTACCGGAATCAGGTGTTTTGTAAAGGATCACAAATACAAAAATCAGGTTTTGTCAAAAATCAGGTTTGTCAAACTCAAAATGTCAGTTTTTGAAACATAACTCCAAAAATACACATACAAAATGTCTAATAATGCCTGAAGAAATGCATCTTTGAGAGTTTTCCAGAAAAAAAACATTTGGTAGGGTTTGCAAAAACAAAAAGTATATTTTTACTCAATTTGACAGTAATGTACTTAGAATCCTGAGATAATGCGAAAAAAGCAATAAAAACGTATTCCAACATAATTCCTAATCCAAACGTGCAAAATGTCTAAAAATGCCTGTGATATTGAATACATGTGAGTTTTACTAGATACAGTTGTTTTTCTATGGTTTGCAAATACAAAAATGAGGTTTTACTCAATATGACTGTATACTGTAACACTCAATATGACAGTTATTTAAACATAACTCCTACACCACACATGAAAAATGGCTAATAATGCCTGAAATAATGCATCTTTGGGAGTTTTATTCGAAACATATGCTTTTTTAAATCTTGCAAATGCAAAAAGTAGTTTTTTACTCAATATGACTATAATAGTCTTACAATCCTGAGATAATGCGAAAAAAGCCAGAAAAATGTATTCAAACATAACTTCTAAACAACACATGGAAAATGGCTACTAATGCCAAGATGTATGTATTTTTGTTAGTTGTACTAGAAAAATCATCTTTTGTGAGGTTCACAAAGACACAAGTTAGTTTTTTTTTTCAATATAACAGTACTACATATGAAAGGTTTATAATCATAACTCCAAAACCAAACATGAAATTTGTCTTGAAAAGCCTGTAATATTGAATATGTGAGTTTTACCGGAATCAGGTATTTTGGAAAGGATCACAAATACAAAAATCAGGTTTTGTCAAAAATCAGGTTTGTCAAACTCAAAATGTCAGTTTTTGAAACATAACTCCAAAAATACACATACAAAATGTTTAATAATGCCTGAAGAAATGCATCTTTGAGAGTTTTCCAGAAAAAAAATATTTGGTAGGGTTTGCAAAAACAAAAAGTATATTTTTACTCAATTTGACAGTAATGTACTTAGAATCCTGAGATAATGCGAAAAAAGCAATAAAAACGTATTCCAACATAATTCCTAATCCAAACGTGCAAAATGTCTAAAAATGCCTGTGATATTGAATACATGTGAGTTTTACTAGATACAGTTGTTTTTCAATGGTTTGCAAATACAAAAATGAGGTTTTACTCAATATGACTGTATACTGTAACACTCAATATGACTGTTATTTAAACATAACTCCTACACCACACATGAAAAATGGCTAATAATGCCTGAAATAATGCATCTTTGGGAGTTTTATTCGAAACATATGCTTTTTTAAATCTTGCAAATGCAAAAAGTAGTTTTTTACTCAATATGACTATAATAGTCTTACAATCCTGAGATAATGCGAAAAAAGCAATAAAAATGTATTCAAGCATAACTTCTAAACAACACATGGAAAATGGCTACTAATACCAAGATATATGTATTTTTGTTAGTTGTACTAGAAAAAGCATCTTTTGTGAGGTTCACAAAGACACAAGTTAGTTTTTTTATTCAATATAACAGTACTAAATATGAAAGGTTTATAATCATAACTCCAAAACCAAACATGAAATTTGTCTTGAAAAGCCTGTAATATTGAATTTATGTGAGTTTTACCGGAATCAGGTATTTTGGAAAGGATCACAAATACAAAAATCAGGTTTTGTCAAAAATCAGGTTTGTCAAACTCAAAATGTCAGTTTTTGAAACATAACTCCAAAAATACACATGCAAAATGTCTAATAATGCCTGAAGAAATGCATCTTTGAGAGTTTTCCAGAAAAAAAACATTTGGTAGGGTTTGCAAAAACAAAAAGTATATTTTTACTCAATTTGACAGTAATGTACTTAGAATCCTGAGATAATGCGAAAAAAGCAATAAAAACGTATTCCAACATAATTCCTAATCCAAACGTGCAAAATGTCTAAAAATGCCTGTGATATTGAATACATGTGAGTTTTACTAGATACAGTTGTTTTTCTATGGTTTGCAAATACAAAAATGAGTTTTTACTCAATATGACTGTATACTGTAACACTCAATATGACAGTTATTTAAACATAACTCCTACACCACACATGAAAAATGGCTAATAATGCCTGAAATAATGCATCTTTGGGAGTTTTATTCGAAACATATGCTTTTTTAAATCTTGCAAATAAAAAAAGTATTTTTTTACTCAATATGACTATAATAGTCTTACAATCCTGAGATAATGCGAAAAAAGCCAGAAAAATGTATTCAAACATAACTTCTAAACAACACATGGAAAATGGCTACTAATGCCAAGATGTATGTATTTTTGTTAGTTGTACTAGAAAAATCATCTTTTGTGAGGTTCACAAAGACACAAGTTAGTTTTTTTTTTCAATATAACAGTACTACATATGAAAGGTTTATAATCATAACTCCAAAACCAAACATGAAATTTGTCTTGAAAAGCCTGTAATATTGAATATGTGAGTTTTACCGGAATCAGGTATTTTGGAAAGGATCACAAATACAAAAATCAGGTTTTGTCAAAAATCAGGTTTGTCAAACTCAAAATGTCAGTTTTTGAAACATAACTCCAAAAATACACATACAAAATGTCTAATAATGCCTGAAGAAATGCATCTTTGAGAGTTTTCCAGAAAAAAAACATTTGGTAGGGTTTGCAAAAACAAAAAGTATATTTTTACTCAATTTGACAGTAATGTACTTAGAATCCTGAGATAATGCGAAAAAAGCAATAAAAACGTATTCCAACATA
Source organism: Nerophis ophidion (assembly GCF_033978795.1). Classification (NCBI taxonomy): domain Eukaryota; kingdom Metazoa; phylum Chordata; class Actinopteri; order Syngnathiformes; family Syngnathidae; genus Nerophis; species Nerophis ophidion. Next base: position 25,850,213 of record NC_084632.1, on the reverse strand, counting down.
ATTCCTAATCCAAACGTGCAAAATGTCTAAAAATGCCTGTGATATTGAATACATGTGAGTTTTACTAGATACAGTTGTTTTTCTATGGTTTGCAAATACAAAAATGAGGTTTTACTCAATATGACTGTATACTGTAACACTCAATATGACAGTTATTTAAACATAACTCCTACACCACACATGAAAAATGGCTAATAATGCCTGAAATAATGCATTTTTGGGACTTTTATTCGAAACATATGCTTTTTTAAATCTTGCAAATGCAAAAAGTAGTTTTTTACTCAATATGACTATAATAGTCTTACAATCCTGAGATAATGCGAAAAAAGCAATAAAAATGTATTCAAACATAACTTCTAAACAACACATGGAAAATGGCTACTAATGCCAAGATATATGTATTTTTGTTAGTTGTACTAGAAAAATCATCTTTTGTGAGGTTCACAAAGACACAAGTTAGTTTTTTTATTCAATATAACAGTACTAAATATGAAAGGTTTATCATCATAACTCCAAAACCAAACATGAAATTTGTCTTGAAAAGCCTGTAATATTGAATGTATGTGAGTTTTACCGGAATCCGGTATTTTGGAAAGGATCACAAATACAAAAATCAGGTTTTGTCCAAAATCAGGTTTGTCAAACTCAAAATGTCAGTTTTTGAAACATAACTCCAAAAATACACATACAAAATGTCTAATAATGCCTGAAGAAATGCATCTTTGAGAGTTTTCCAGAAAAAAAACATTTGGTAGGGTTTGCAAAAACAAAAAGTATATTTTTACTCAATTTGACAGTAATGTACTTAGAATCCTGAGATAATGCGAAAAAAGCAATAAAAACGTATTCCAACATAATTCCTAATCCAAACGTGCAAAATGTCTAAAAATGCCTGTGATATTGAATACATGTGAGTTTTACTAGATACAGTTGTTTTTCTATGGTTTGCAAATACAAAAATGAGGTTTTACTCAATATGACTGTATACTGTAACACTCAATATGACAGTTATTTAAACATAACTCCTACACCACACATGAAAAATGGCTAATAATGCCTGAAATAATGCATCTTTGGGAGTTTTATTCGAAACATATGCTTTTTTAAATCTTGCAAATGCAAAAAGTAGTTTTTTACTCAATATGACTATAATAGTCTTACAATCCTGAGATAATGCGAAAAAAGCCAGAAAAATGTATTCAAACATAACTTCTAAACAACACATGGAAAATGGCTACTAATGCCAAGATGTATGTATTTTTGTTAGTTGTACTAGAAAAATCATCTTTTGTGAGGTTCACAAAGACACAAGTTAGTTTTTTTTTTCAATATAACAGTACTACATATGAAAGGTTTATAATCATAACTCCAAAACCAAACATGAAATTTGTCTTGAAAAGCCTGTAATATTGAATATGTGAGTTTTACCGGAATCAGGTATTTTGGAAAGGATCACAAATACAAAAATCAGGTTTTGTCAAAAATCAGGTTTGTCAAACTCAAAATGTCAGTTTTTGAAACATAACTCCAAAAATACACATACAAAATGTTTAATAATGCCTGAAGAAATGCATCTTTGAGAGTTTTCCAGAAAAAAAATATTTGGTAGGGTTTGCAAAAACAAAAAGTATATTTTTACTCAATTTGACAGTAATGTACTTAGAATCCTGAGATAATGCGAAAAAAGCAATAAAAACGTATTCCAACATAATTCCTAATCCAAACGTGCAAAATGTCTAAAAATGCCTGTGATATTGAATACATGTGAGTTTTACTAGATACAGTTGTTTTTCAATGGTTTGCAAATACAAAAATGAGGTTTTACTCAATATGACTGTATACTGTAACACTCAATATGACTGTTATTTAAACATAACTCCTACACCACACATGAAAAATGGCTAATAATGCCTGAAATAATGCATCTTTGGGAGTTTTATTCGAAACATATGCTTTTTTAAATCTTGCAAATGCAAAAAGTAGTTTTTTACTCAATATGACTATAATAGTCTTACAATCCTGAGATAATGCGAAAAAAGCAATAAAAATGTATTCAAGCATAACTTCTAAACAACACATGGAAAATGGCTACTAATACCAAGATATATGTATTTTTGTTAGTTGTACTAGAAAAAGCATCTTTTGTGAGGTTCACAAAGACACAAGTTAGTTTTTTTATTCAATATAACAGTACTAAATATGAAAGGTTTATAATCATAACTCCAAAACCAAACATGAAATTTGTCTTGAAAAGCCTGTAATATTGAATTTATGTGAGTTTTACCGGAATCAGGTATTTTGGAAAGGATCACAAATACAAAAATCAGGTTTTGTCAAAAATCAGGTTTGTCAAACTCAAAATGTCAGTTTTTGAAACATAACTCCAAAAATACACATGCAAAATGTCTAATAATGCCTGAAGAAATGCATCTTTGAGAGTTTTCCAGAAAAAAAACATTTGGTAGGGTTTGCAAAAACAAAAAGTATATTTTTACTCAATTTGACAGTAATGTACTTAGAATCCTGAGATAATGCGAAAAAAGCAATAAAAACGTATTCCAACATAATTCCTAATCCAAACGTGCAAAATGTCTAAAAATGCCTGTGATATTGAATACATGTGAGTTTTACTAGATACAGTTGTTTTTCTATGGTTTGCAAATACAAAAATGAGTTTTTACTCAATATGACTGTATACTGTAACACTCAATATGACAGTTATTTAAACATAACTCCTACACCACACATGAAAAATGGCTAATAATGCCTGAAATAATGCATCTTTGGGAGTTTTATTCGAAACATATGCTTTTTTAAATCTTGCAAATAAAAAAAGTATTTTTTTACTCAATATGACTATAATAGTCTTACAATCCTGAGATAATGCGAAAAAAGCCAGAAAAATGTATTCAAACATAACTTCTAAACAACACATGGAAAATGGCTACTAATGCCAAGATGTATGTATTTTTGTTAGTTGTACTAGAAAAATCATCTTTTGTGAGGTTCACAAAGACACAAGTTAGTTTTTTTTTTCAATATAACAGTACTACATATGAAAGGTTTATAATCATAACTCCAAAACCAAACATGAAATTTGTCTTGAAAAGCCTGTAATATTGAATATGTGAGTTTTACCGGAATCAGGTATTTTGGAAAGGATCACAAATACAAAAATCAGGTTTTGTCAAAAATCAGGTTTGTCAAACTCAAAATGTCAGTTTTTGAAACATAACTCCAAAAATACACATACAAAATGTCTAATAATGCCTGAAGAAATGCATCTTTGAGAGTTTTCCAGAAAAAAAACATTTGGTAGGGTTTGCAAAAACAAAAAGTATATTTTTACTCAATTTGACAGTAATGTACTTAGAATCCTGAGATAATGCGAAAAAAGCAATAAAAACGTATTCCAACATAATTCCTAATCCAAACGTGCAAAATGTCTAAAAATGCCTGTGATATTGAATACATGTGAGTTTTACTAGATACAGTTGTTTTTCTATGGTTTGCAAATACAAAAATGAGGTTTTACTCAATATGACTGTATACTGTAACACTCAATATGACAGTTATTTAAACATAACTCCTACACCACACATGAAAAATGGCTAATAATGCCTGAAATAATGCATTTTTGGGACTTTTATTCGAAACATATGCTTTTTTAAATCTTGCAAATGCAAAAAGTAGTTTTTTACTCAATATGACTATAATAGTCTTACAATCCTGAGATAATGCGAAAAAAGCAATAAAAATGTATTCAAACATAACTTCTAAACAACACATGGAAAATGGCTACTAATGCCAAGATATATGTATTTTTGTTAGTTGTACTAGAAAAATCATCTTTTGTGAGGTTCACAAAGACACAAGTTAGTTTTTTTATTCAATATAACAGTACTAAATATGAAAGGTTTATCATCATAACTCCAAAACCAAACATGAAATTTGTCTTGAAAAGCCTGTAATATTGAATGTATGTGAGTTTTACCGGAATCCGGTATTTTGGAAAGGATCACAAATACAAAAATCAGGTTTTGTCCAAAATCAGGTTTGTCAAACTCAAAATGTCAGTTTTTGAAACATAACTCCAAAAATACACATACAAAATGTCTAATAATGCCTGAAGAAATGCATCTTTGAGAGTTTTCCAGAAAAAAAAACATTTGGTAGGGTTTGCAAAAACAAAAAGTATATTTTTACTCAATTTGACAGTAATGTACTTAGAATCCTGAGATAATGCGAAAAAAGCAATAAAAACGTATTCCAACATAATTCCTAATCCAAACGTGCAAAATGTCTAAAAATGCCTGTGATATTGAATACGTGTGAGTTTTACTAGATACAGTTGTTTTTCTATGGTTTGCAAATACAAAAATGAGGTTTTACTCAATATGACTGTATACTCTAACACTCAATATGACAGTTATTTAAACATAACTCCTACACCACACATGAAAAATGGCTAATAATGCCTGAAATAATGCATCTTTGAGAGTTTTATTCGAAACATATGCTTTTTTAAATCTTGCAAATGCAAAAAGTAGTTTTTTACTCAATATGACTATAATAGTCTTACAATCCTGAGATAATGCGAAAAAAGCCAGAAAAATGTATTCAAACGTAACTTCTAAACAACACATGGAAAATGGCTACTAATGCCAAGATATATGTATTTTTGTTAGTTGTACTAGAAAAATCATCTTTTGTGAAGTTCACAAAGACACAAGTTAGTTTTTTTTCAATATAACAGTACTAAATATGAAAGGTTTATAATCATAACTCCAAAACCAAACATGAAATTTGTCTTGAAAAGCCTGTAATATTGAATTTATGTGAGTTTTACCGGAATCGGGTATTTTGGAAAGGATCACAAATACAAAAATCAGGTTTTGTCAAAAATCAGGTTTGTCAAACTCAAAATGTCAGTTTTTGAAACATAACTCCAAAAATACACATGCAAAATGTCTAATAATGCCTGAAGAAATGCATCTTTGAGAGTTTTCCAGAAAAAAAAACATTTGGTAGGGTTTGCAAAAACAAAAAGTATATTTTTACTCAATTTGACAGTAATGTACTTAGAATCCTGAGATAATGCGAAAAAAGCAATAAAAACGTATTCCAACATAATTCCTAATCCAAACGTGCAAAATGTCTAAAAATGCCTGTGATATTGAATACATGTGAGTTTTACTAGATACAGTTGTTTTTCTATGGTTTGCAAATACAAAAATGAGTTTTTACTCAATATGACTGTATACTGTAACACTCAATATGACAGTTATTTAAACATAACTCCTACACCACACATGAAAAATGGCTAATAATGCCTGAAATAATGCATCTTTGGGAGTTTTATTCGAAACATATGCTTTTTTAAATCTTGCAAATAAAAAAAGTATTTTTTTACTCAATATGACTATAATAGTCTTACAATCCTGAGATAATGCGAAAAAAGCCAGAAAAATGTATTCAAACATAACTTCTAAACAACACATGGAAAATGGCTACTAATGCCAAGATGTATGTATTTTTGTTAGTTGTACTAGAAAAATCATCTTTTGTGAGGTTCACAAAGACACAAGTTAGTTTTTTTTTTCAATATAACAGTACTACATATGAAAGGTTTATAATCATAACTCCAAAACCAAACATGAAATTTGTCTTGAAAAGCCTGTAATATTGAATATGTGAGTTTTACCGGAATCAGGTATTTTGGAAAGGATCACAAATACAAAAATCAGGTTTTGTCAAAAATCAGGTTTGTCAAACTCAAAATGTCAGTTTTTGAAACATAACTCCAAAAATACACATACAAAATGTCTAATAATGCCTGAAGAAATGCATCTTTGAGAGTTTTCCAGAAAAAAAACATTTGGTAGGGTTTGCAAAAACAAAAAGTATATTTTTACTCAATTTGACAGTAATGTACTTAGAATCCTGAGATAATGCGAAAAAAGCAATAAAAACGTATTCCAACATAATTCCTAATCCAAACGTGCAAAATGTCTAAAAATGCCTGTGATATTGAATACATGTGAGTTTTACTAGATACAGTTGTTTTTCTATGGTTTGCAAATACAAAAATGAGGTTTTACTCAATATGACTGTATACTGTAACACTCAATATGACAGTTATTTAAACATAACTCCTACACCACACATGAAAAATGGCTAATAATGCCTGAAATAATGCATCTTTGGGACTTTTATTCGAAACATATGCTTTTTTAAATCTTGCAAATGCAAAAAGTATTTTTTTACTCAATATGACTATAATAGTCTTACAATCCTGAGATAATGCGAAAAAAGCCATAAAAATGTATTCAAACATAACTTCTAAACAACACATGGAAAATGGCTACTAATGCCAAGATATATGTATTTTTGTTAGTTGTACTAGAAAAATCATCTTTTGTGAGGTTCACAAAGACACAAGTTAGTTTTTTTATTCAATATAACAGTACTAAATATGAAATGTTTATCATCATAACTCCAAAACCAAACATGAAATTTGTCTTGAAAAGCCTGTAATATTGAATGTATGTGAGTTTTACCGGAATCCGGTATTTTGGAAAGGATCACAAATACAAAAATCAGGTTTTGTCCAAAATCAGGTTTGTCAAACTCAAAATGTCAGTTTTTGAAACATAACTCCAAAAATACACATACAAAATGTCTAATAATGCCTGAAGAAATGCATCTTTGAGAGTTTTCCAGAAAAAAAACATTTGGTAGGGTTTGCAAAAACAAAAAGTATATTTTTACTCAATTTGACAGTAATGTACTTAGAATCCTGAGATAATGCGAAAAAAGCAATAAAAACGTATTCCAACATAATTCCTAATCCAAACGTGCAAAATGTCTAAAAATGCCTGTGATATTGAATACGTGTGAGTTTTACTAGATACAGTTGTTTTTCTATGGTTTGCAAATACAAAAATGAGGTTTTACTCAATATGACTGTATACTCTAACACTCAATATGACAGTTATTTAAACATAACTCCTACACCACACATGAAAAATGGCTAATAATGCCTGAAATAATGCATCTTTGGGAGTTTTATTCGAAACATATGCTTTTTTAAATCTTGCAAATGCAAAAAGTAGTTTTTTACTCAATATGACTATAATAGTCTTACAATCCTGAGATAATGCGAAAAAAGCCAGAAAAATGTATTCAAACGTAACTTCTAAACAACACATGGAAAATGGCTACTAATGCCAAGATATATGTATTTTTGTTAGTTGTACTAGAAAAATCATCTTTTGTGAAGTTCACAAAGACACAAGTTAGTTTTTTTTTCAATATAACAGTACTAAATATGAAAGGTTTATAATCATAACTCCAAAACCAAACATGAAATTTGTCTTGAAAAGCCTGTAATATTGAATTTATGTGAGTTTTACCGGAATCGGGTATTTTGGAAAGGATCACAAATACAAAAATCAGGTTTTGTCAAAAATCAGGTTTGTCAAACTCAAAATGTCAGTTTTTGAAACATAACTCCAAAAATACACATGCAAAATGTCTAATAATGCCTGAAGAAATGCATCTTTGAGAGTTTTCCAGAAAAAAAACATTTGGTAGGGTTTGCAAAAACAAAAAGTATATTTTTACTCAATTTGACAGTAATGTACTTAGAATCCTGAGATAATGCGAAAAAAGCAATAAAAACGTATTCCAACATAATTCCTAATCCAAACGTGCAAAATGTCTAAAAATGCCTGTGATATTGAATACATGTGAGTTTTACTAGATACAGTTGTTTTTCTATGGTTTGCAAATACAAAAATGAGGTTTTACTCAATATGACTGTATACTGTAACACTCAATATGACAGTTATTTAAACATAACTCCTACACCACACATGAAAAATGGCTAATAATGCCTGAAATAATGCATCTTTGGGAGTTTTATTCGAATCATATGCTTTTTTAAATCTTGCAAATGCAAAAAGTATTTTTTTACTCAATATGACTATAATAGTCTTACAATCCTGAGATAATGCGAAAAAAGCAATAAAAATGTATTCAAACATAACTTCTAAACAACACATGGAAAATGGCTACTAATGCCAAGATGTATGTATTTTTGTTAGTTGTACTAGAAAAATCATCTTTTGTGAGGTTCACAAAGACACAAGTTAGTTTTTTTTTTCAATATAACAGTACTACATATGAAAGGTTTGTAATCATAACTCCAAAACCAAACATGAAATTTGTCTTGAAAAGCCTGTAATATTGAATATGTGAGTTTTACCGGAATCAGGTATTTTGGAAAGGATCACAAATACAAAAATCAGGTTTTGTCAAAAATCAGGTTTGTCAAACTCAAAATGTCAGTTTTTGAAACATAACTCCAAAAATACACATACAAAATGTCTAATAATGCCTGAAGAAATGCATCTTTGAGAGTTTTCCAGAAAAAAAATATTTGGTAGGGTTTGCAAAAACAAAAAGTATATTTTTACTCAATTTGACAGTAATGTACTTAGAATCCTGAGATAATGCGAAAAAAGCAATAAAAACGTATTCCAACATAATTCCTAATCCAAACGTGCAAAATGTCTAAAAATGCCTGTGATATTGAATACATGTGAGTTTTACTAGATACAGTTGTTTTTCAATGGTTTGCAAATACAAAAATGAGGTTTTACTCAATATGACTGTATACTGTAACACTCAATATGACAGTTATTTAAACATAACTCCTACACCACACATGAAAAATGGCTAATAATGCTTGAAATGATGCATCTTTGGGAGTTTTATTCGAAACATATGCTTTTTTAAATCTTGCAAATGCAAAAAGTAGTTTTTTACTCAATATGACTATAATAGTCTTACAATCCTGAGATAATGCGAAAAAAGCAATAAAAATGTATTCAAGCATAACTTCTAAACAACACAAGGAAAATGGCTACTAATACCAAGATATATGTATTTTTGTTAGTTGTACTAGAAAAAGCATCTTTTGTGAGGTTCACAAAGACACAAGTTAGTTTTTTTATTCAATATAACAGTACTAAATATGAAAGGTTTATAATCATAACTCCAAAACCAAACATGAAATTTGTCTTGAAAAGCCTGTAATATTGAATATGTGAGTTTTACCGGAATCCGGTATTTTGGAAAGGATCACAAATACAAAAATCAGGTTTTGTCAAAAATCAGGTTTGTCAAACTCAAAATGTCAGTTTTTGAAACATAACTCCAAAAATACACATACAAAATGTCTAATAATGCCTGAAGAAATGCATCTTTGAGAGTTTTCCAGAAAAAAAACATTTGGTAGGGTTTGCAAAAACAAAAAGTATATTTTTACTCAATTTGACAGTAATGTACTTAGAATCCTGAGATAATGCGAAAAAAGCAATAAAAACGTATTCCAACATAATTCCTAATCCAAACGTGCAAAATGTCTAAAAATGCCTGTGATATTGAATACGTGTGAGTTTTACTAGATACAGTTGTTTTTCTATGGTTTGCAAATACAAAAATGAGGTTTTACTCAATATGACTGTATACTCTAACACTCAATATGACAGTTATTTAAACATAACTCCTACACCACACATGAAAAATGGCTAATAATGCCTGAAATAATGCATCTTTGGGACTTTTATTCGAAACATATGCTTTTTTAAATCTTGCAAATGCAAAAAGTAGTTTTTTACTCAATATGACTATAATAGTCTTACAATCCTGAGATAATGCGAAAAAAGCCAGAAAAATGTATTCAAACGTAACTTCTAAACAACACATGGAAAATGGCTACTAATGCCAAGATATATGTATTTTTGTTAGTTGTACTAGAAAAATCATCTTTTGTGAAGTTCACAAAGACACAAGTTAGTTTTTTTTTCAATATAACAGTACTAAATATGAAAGGTTTATAATCATAACTCCAAAACCAAACATGAAATTTGTCTTGAAAAGCCTGTAATATTGAATTTATGTGAGTTTTACCGGAATCGGGTATTTTGGAAAGGATCACAAATACAAAAATCAGGTTTTGTCAAAAATCAGGTTTGTCAAACTCAAAATGTCAGTTTTTGAAACATAACTCCAAAAATACACATGCAAAATGTCTAATAATGCCTGAAGAAATGCATCTTTGAGAGTTTTCCAGAAAAAAAACATTTGGTAGGGTTTGCAAAAACAAAAAGTATATTTTTACTCAATTTGACAGTAATGTACTTAGAATCCTGAGATAATGCGAAAAAAGCAATAAAAACGTATTCCAACATAATTCCTAATCCAAACGTGCAAAATGTCTAAAAATGCCTGTGATATTGAATACATGTGAGTTTTACTAGATACAGTTGTTTTTCTATGGTTTGCAAATACAAAAATGAGGTTTTACTCAATATGACTGTATACTGTAACACTCAATATGACAGTTATTTAAACATAACTCCTACACCACACATGAAAAATGGCTAATAATGCCTGAAATAATGCATCTTTGGGAGTTTTATTCGAAACATATGCTTTTTTAAATCTTGCAAATAAAAAAAGTATTTTTTTACTCAATATGACTATAATAGTCTTACAATCCTGAGATAATGCGAAAAAAGCCAGACAAATGTATTCAAACATAACTTCTAAACAACACATGGAAAATGGCTACTAATGCCAAGATGTATGTATTTTTGTTAGTTGTACTAGAAAAATCATCTTTTGTGAGGTTCACAAAGACACAAGTTAGTTTTTTTTTTCAATATAACAGTACTACATATGAAAGGTTTATAATCATAACTCCAAAACCAAACATGAAATTTGTCTTGAAAAGCCTGTAATATTGAATATGTGAGTTTTACCGGAATCAGGTATTTTGGAAAGGATCACAAATACAAAAATCAGGTTTTGTCAAAAATCAGGTTTGTCAAACTCAAAATGTCAGTTTTTGAAACATAACTCCAAAAATACACATACAAAATGTCTAATAATGCCTGAAGAAATGCATCTTTGAGAGTTTTCCAGAAAAAAAACATTTGGTAGGGTTTGCAAAAACAAAAAGTATATTTTTACTCAATTTGACAGTAATGTACTTAGAATCCTGAGATAATGCGAAAAAAGCAATAAAAACGTATTCCAACATAATTCCTAATCCAAACGTGCAAAATGTCTAAAAATGCCTGTGATATTGAATACATGTGAGTTTTACTAGATACAGTTGTTTTTCTATGGTTTGCAAATACAAAAATGAGGTTTTACTCAATATGACTGTATACTGTAACACTCAATATGACAGTTATTTAAACATAACTCCTACACCACACATGAAAAATGGCTAATAATGCCTGAAATAATGCATTTTTGGGACTTTTATTCGAAACATATGCTTTTTTAAATCTTGCAAATGCAAAAAGTAGTTTTTTACTCAATATGACTATAATAGTCTTACAATCCTGAGATAATGCGAAAAAAGCAATAAAAATGTATTCAAACATAACTTCTAAACAACACATGGAAAATGGCTACTAATGCCAAGATATATGTATTTTTGTTAGTTGTACTAGAAAAATCATCTTTTGTGAGGTTCACAAAGACACAAGTTAGTTTTTTTATTCAATATAACAGTACTAAATATGAAAGGTTTATCATCATAACTCCAAAACCAAACATGAAATTTGTCTTGAAAAGCCTGTAATATTGAATGTATGTGAGTTTTACCGGAATCCGGTATTTTGGAAAGGATCACAAATACAAAAATCAGGTTTTGTCCAAAATCAGGTTTGTCAAACTCAAAATGTCAGTTTTTGAAACATAACTCCAAAAATACACATACAAAATGTCTAATAATGCCTGAAGAAATGCATCTTTGAGAGTTTTCCAGAAAAAAAAACATTTGGTAGGGTTTGCAAAAACAAAAAGTATATTTTTACTCAATTTGACAGTAATGTACTTAGAATCCTGAGATAATGCGAAAAAAGCAATAAAAACGTATTCCAACATAATTCCTAATCCAAACGTGCAAAATGTCTAAAAATGCCTGTGATATTGAATACGTGTGAGTTTTACTAGATACAGTTGTTTTTCTATGGTTTGCAAATACAAAAATGAGGTTTTACTCAATATGACTGTATACTCTAACACTCAATATGACAGTTATTTAAACATAACTCCTACACCACACATGAAAAATGGCTAATAATGCCTGAAATAATGCATCTTTGAGAGTTTTATTCGAAACATATGCTTTTTTAAATCTTGCAAATGCAAAAAGTAGTTTTTTACTCAATATGACTATAATAGTCTTACAATCCTGAGATAATGCGAAAAAAGCCAGAAAAATGTATTCAAACGTAACTTCTAAACAACACATGGAAAATGGCTACTAATGCCAAGATATATGTATTTTTGTTAGTTGTACTAGAAAAATCATCTTTTGTGAAGTTCACAAAGACACAAGTTAGTTTTTTTTCAATATAACAGTACTAAATATGAAAGGTTTATAATCATAACTCCAAAACCAAACATGAAATTTGTCTTGAAAAGCCTGTAATATTGAATTTATGTGAGTTTTACCGGAATCGGGTATTTTGGAAAGGATCACAAATACAAAAATCAGGTTTTGTCAAAAATCAGGTTTGTCAAACTCAAAATGTCAGTTTTTGAAACATAACTCCAAAAATACACATGCAAAATGTCTAATAATGCCTGAAGAAATGCATCTTTGAGAGTTTTCCAGAAAAAAAACATTTGGTAGGGTTTGCAAAAACAAAAAGTATATTTTTACTCAATTTGACAGTAATGTACTTAGAATCCTGAGATAATGCGAAAAAAGCAATAAAAACGTATTCCAACATAATTCCTAATCCAAACGTGCAAAATGTCTAAAAATGCCTGTGATATTGAATACATGTGAGTTTTACTAGATACAGTTGTTTTTCTATGGTTTGCAAATACAAAAATGAGTTTTTACTCAATATGACTGTATACTGTAACACTCAATATGACAGTTATTTAAACATAACTCCTACACCACACATGAAAAATGGCTAATAATGCCTGAAATAATGCATCTTTGGGAGTTTTATTCGAAACATATGCTTTTTTAAATCTTGCAAATAAAAAAAGTATTTTTTTACTCAATATGACTATAATAGTCTTACAATCCTGAGATAATGCGAAAAAAGCCAGAAAAATGTATTCAAACATAACTTCTAAACAACACATGGAAAATGGCTACTAATGCCAAGATGTATGTATTTTTGTTAGTTGTACTAGAAAAATCATCTTTTGTGAGGTTCACAAAGACACAAGTTAGTTTTTTTTTTCAATATAACAGTACTACATATGAAAGGTTTATAATCATAACTCCAAAACCAAACATGAAATTTGTCTTGAAAAGCCTGTAATATTGAATATGTGAGTTTTACCGGAATCAGGTATTTTGGAAAGGATCACAAATACAAAAATCAGGTTTTGTCAAAAATCAGGTTTGTCAAACTCAAAATGTCAGTTTTTGAAACATAACTCCAAAAATACACATACAAAATGTCTAATAATGCCTGAAGAAATGCATCTTTGAGAGTTTTCCAGAAAAAAAAATTTGGTAGGGTTTGCAAAAACAAAAAGTATATTTTTACTCAATTTGACAGTAATGTACTTAGAATCCTGAGATAATGCGAAAAAAGCAATAAAAACGTATTCCAACATAATTCCTAATCCAAACGTGCAAAATGTCTAAAAATGCCTGTGATATTGAATACATGTGAGTTTTACTAGATACAGTTGTTTTTCTATGGTTTGCAAATACAAAAATGAGGTTTTACTCAATATGACTGTATACTGTAACACTCAATATGACAGTTATTTAAACATAACTCCTACACCACACATGAAAAATGGCTAATAATGCCTGAAATAATGCATCTTTGGGACTTTTATTCGAAACATATGCTTTTTTAAATCTTGCAAATGCAAAAAGTATTTTTTTACTCAATATGACTATAATAGTCTTACAATCCTGAGATAATGCGAAAAAAGCCATAAAAATGTATTCAAACATAACTTCTAAACAACACATGGAAAATGGCTACTAATGCCAAGATATATGTATTTTTGTTAGTTGTACTAGAAAAATCATCTTTTGTGAGGTTCACAAAGACACAAGTTAGTTTTTTTATTCAATATAACAGTACTAAATATGAAATGTTTATCATCATAACTCCAAAACCAAACATGAAATTTGTCTTGAAAAGCCTGTAATATTGAATGTATGTGAGTTTTACCGGAATCCGGTATTTTGGAAAGGATCACAAATACAAAAATCAGGTTTTGTCCAAAATCAGGTTTGTCAAACTCAAAATGTCAGTTTTTGAAACATAACTCCAAAAATACACATACAAAATGTCTAATAATGCCTGAAGAAATGCATCTTTGAGAGTTTTCCAGAAAAAAAACATTTGGTAGGGTTTGCAAAAACAAAAAGTATATTTTTACTCAATTTGACAGTAATGTACTTAGAATCCTGAGATAATGCGAAAAAAGCAATAAAAACGTATTCCAACATAATTCCTAATCCAAACGTGCAAAATGTCTAAAAATGCCTGTGATATTGAATACGTGTGAGTTTTACTAGATACAGTTGTTTTTCTATGGTTTGCAAATACAAAAATGAGGTTTTACTCAATATGACTGTATACTCTAACACTCAATATGACAGTTATTTAAACATAACTCCTACACCACACATGAAAAATGGCTAATAATGCCTGAAATAATGCATCTTTGGGACTTTTATTCGAAACATATGCTTTTTTAAATCTTGCAAATGCAAAAAGTAGTTTTTTACTCAATATGACTATAATAGTCTTACAATCCTGAGATAATGCGAAAAAAGCCAGAAAAATGTATTCAAACGTAACTTCTAAACAACACATGGAAAATGGCTACTAATGCCAAGATATATGTATTTTTGTTAGTTGTACTAGAAAAATCATCTTTTGTGAAGTTCACAAAGACACAAGTTAGTTTTTTTTTCAATATAACAGTACTAAATATGAAAGGTTTATAATCATAACTCCAAAACCAAACATGAAATTTGTCTTGAAAAGCCTGTAATATTGAATTTATGTGAGTTTTACCGGAATCGGGTATTTTGGAAAGGATCACAAATACAAAAATCAGGTTTTGTCAAAAATCAGGTTTGTCAAACTCAAAATGTCAGTTTTTGAAACATAACTCCAAAAATACACATGCAAAATGTCTAATAATGCCTGAAGAAATGCATCTTTGAGAGTTTTCCAGAAAAAAAACATTTGGTAGGGTTTGCAAAAACAAAAAGTATATTTTTACTCAATTTGACAGTAATGTACTTAGAATCCTGAGATAATGCGAAAAAAGCAATAAAAACGTATTCCAACATAATTCCTAATCCAAACGTGCAAAATGTCTAAAAATGCCTGTGATATTGAATACATGTGAGTTTTACTAGATACAGTTGTTTTTCTATGGTTTGCAAATACAAAAATGAGGTTTTACTCAATATGACTGTATACTGTAACACTCAATATGACAGTTATTTAAACATAACTCCTACACCACACATGAAAAATGGCTAATAATGCCTGAAATAATGCATCTTTGGGAGTTTTATTCGAAACATATGCTTTTTTAAATCTTGCAAATGCAAAAAGTATTTTTTTACTCAATATGACTATAATAGTCTTACAATCCTGAGATAATGCGAAAAAAGCCAGAAAAATGTATTCAAACATAACTTCTAAACAACACATGGAAAATGGCTACTAATGCCAAGATGTATGTATTTTTGTTAGTTGTACTAGAAAAATCATCTTTTGTGAGGTTCACAAAGACACAAGTTAGTTTTTTTTTTCAATATAACAGTACTACATATGAAAGGTTTATAATCATAACTCCAAAACCAAACATGAAATTTGTCTTGAAAAGCCTGTAATATTGAATATGTGAGTTTTACCGGAATCAGGTATTTTGGAAAGGATCACAAATACAAAAATCAGGTTTTGTCAAAAATCAGGTTTGTCAAACTCAAAATGTCAGTTTTTGAAACATAACTCCAAAAATACACATACAAAATGTCTAATAATGCCTGAAGAAATGCATCTTTGAGAGTTTTCCAGAAAAAAAATATTTGGTAGGGTTTGCAAAAACAAAAAGTATATTTTTACTCAATTTGACAGTAATGTACTTAGAATCCTGAGATAATGCGAAAAAAGCAATAAAAACGTATTCCAACATAATTCCTAATCCAAACGTGCAAAATGTCTAAAAATGCCTGTGATATTGAATACATGTGAGTTTTACTAGATACAGTTGTTTTTCAATGGTTTGCAAATACAAAAATGAGGTTTTACTCAATATGACTGTATACTGTAACACTCAATATGACAGTTATTTAAACATAACTCCTACACCACACATGAAAAATGGCTAATAATGCTTGAAATAATGCATCTTTGGGAGTTTTATTCGAAACATATGCTTTTTTAAATCTTGCAAATGCAAAAAGTAGTTTTTTACTCAATATGACTATAATAGTCTTACAGTCCTGAGATAATGCGAAAAAAGCAATAAAAATGTATTCAAGCATAACTTCTAAACAACACAAGGAAAATGGCTACTAATACCAAGATATATGTATTTTTGTTAGTTGTACTAGAAAAAGCATCTTTTGTGAGGTTCACAAAGACACAAGTTAGTTTTTTTATTCAATATAACAGTACTAAATATGAAAGGTTTATAATCATAACTCCAAAACCAAACATGAAATTTGTCTTGAAAAGCCTGTAATATTGAATATGTGAGTTTTACCGGAATCAGGTATTTTGGAAAGGATCACAAATACAAAAATCAGGTTTTGTCAAAAATCAGGTTTGTCAAACTCAAAATGTCAGTTTTTGAAACATAACTCCAAAAATACACATACAAAATGTCTAATAATGCCTGAAGAAATGCATCTTTGAGAGTTTTCCAGAAAAAAAATATTTGGTAGGGTTTGCAAAAACAAAAAGTATATTTTTACTCAATTTGACAGTAATGTACTTAGAATCCTGAGATAATGCGAAAAAAGCAATAAAAACGTATTCCAACATAATTCCTAATCCAAACGTGCAAAATGTCTAAAAATGCCTGTGATATTGAATACATGTGAGTTTTACTAGATACAGTTGTTTTTCAATGGTTTGCAAATACAAAAATGAGGTTTTACTCAATATGACTGTATACTGTAACACTCAATATGACAGTTATTTAAACATAACTCCTACACCACACATGAAAAATGGCTAATAATGCTTGAAATAATGCATCTTTGGGAGTTTTATTCGAAACATATGCTTTTTTAAATCTTGCAAATGCAAAAAGTAGTTTTTTACTCAATATGACTATAATAGTCTTACAATCCTGAGATAATGCGAAAAAAGCAATAAAAATGTATTCAAGCATAACTTCTAAACAACACATGGAAAATGGCTACTAATACCAAGATATATGTATTTTTGTTAGTTGTACTAGAAAAAGCATCTTTTGTGAGGTTCACAAAGACACAAGTTAGTTTTTTTATTCAATATAACAGTACTAAATATGAAAGGTTTATAATCATAACTCCAAAACCAAACATGAAATTTGTCTTGAAAAGCCTGTAATATTGAATATGTGAGTTTTACCGGAATCAGGTATTTTGGAAAGGATCACAAATACAAAAATCAGGTTTTGTCAAAAATCAGGTTTGTCAAACTCAAAATGTCAGTTTTTGAAACATAACTCCAAAAATACACATGCAAAATGTCTAATAATGCCTGAAGAAATGCATCTTTGAGAGTTTTCCAGAAAAAAAACATTTGGTAGGGTTTGCAAAAACAAAAAGTATATTTTTACTCAATTTGACAGTAATGTACTTAGAATCCTGAGATAATGCGAAAAAAGCAATAAAAACGTATTCCAACATAATTCCTAATCCAAACGTGCAAAATGTCTAAAAATGCCTGTGATATTGAATACATGTGAGTTTTACTAGATACAGTTGTTTTTCTATGGTTTGCAAATACAAAAATGAGGTTTTACTCAATATGACTGTATACTGTAACACTCAATATGACAGTTATTTAAACATAACTCCTACACCACACATGAAAAATGGCTAATAATGCCTGAAATAATGCATCTTTGGGAGTTTTATTCGAAACATATGCTTTTTTAAATCTTGCAAATGCAAAAAGTAGTTTTTTACTCAATATGACTATAATAGTCTTACAATCCTGAGATAATGCGAAAAAAGCCAGAAAAATGTATTCAAACATAACTTCTAAACAACACATGGAAAATGGCTACTAATGCCAAGATATATGTATTTTTGTTAGTTGTACTAGAAAAATCATCTTTTGTGAGGTTCACAAAGACACAAGTTAGTTTTTTTTTTCAATATAACAGTACTAAATATGAAAGGTTTATAATCATAACTCCAAAACCAAACATGAAATTTGTCTTGAAAAGCCTGTAATATTGAATATGTGAGTTTTACCGGAATCAGGTATTTTGGAAAGGATCACAAATACAAAAATCAGGTTTTGTCAAAAATCAGGTTTGTCAAACTCAAAATGTCAGTTTTTGAAACATAACTCCAAAAATACACATACAAAATGTCTAATAATGCCTGAAGAAATGCATATTTGAGAGTTTTCCAGAAAAAAAATATTTGGTAGGGTTTGCAAAAACAAAAAGTATATTTTTACTCAATTTGACAGTAATGTACTTAGAATCCTGAGATAATGCGAAAAAAGCAATAAAAACGAATTCCAACATAATTCCTAATCCAAACGTGCAAAATGTCTAAAAATGCCTGTGATATTGAATACATGTGAGTTTTACTAGACACAGTTGTTTTTCAATGGTTTGCAAATACAAAAATTAGGTTTTACTCAATATGACTGTATACTTTAACACTCAATATGACAGTTATTTAAACATAACTCCTACACCACACATGAAAAATGGCTAATAATGCTTGAAATAATGCATCTTTGGGAGTTTTATTCGAAACATATGCTTTTTTAAATCTTGCAAATGCAAAAAGTAGTTTTTTACTCAATATGACTATAATAGTCTTACAATCCTGAGATAATGCGAAAAAAGCAATAAAAATGTATTCAAACATAACTTCTAAACAACACATGGAAAATGGCTACTAATGCCAAGATATATGTATTTTTGTTAGTTGTACTAGAAAAATCATCTTTTGTGAGGTTCACAAAGACACAAGTTAGTTTTTTTTTCAATATAACAGTACTAAATATGAAAGGTTTATAATCATAACTCCAAAACCAAACATGAAATTTGTCTTGAAAAGCCTGTAATATTGAATATGTGAGTTTTACCGGAATCAGGTATTTTGGAAAGGATCACAAATACAAAAATCAGGTTTTGTCAAAAATCAGGTTTGTCAAACTCAAAATGTCAGTTTTTGAAACATAACTCCAAAAATACACATACAAAATGTCTAATAATGCCTGAAGAAATGCATCTTTGAGAGTTTTCCAGAAAAAAAATATGTGGTAGGGTTTGCAAAAACAAAAAGTATATTTTTACTCAATTTGACCGTAATGTACTTAGAATCCTGAGATAATGCGAAAAAAGCAATAAAAACGTATTCCAACATAATTCCTAATCCAAACGTGCAAAATGTCTAAAAATGCCTGTGATATTGAATACATGTGAGTTTTACTAGATACAGTTGTTTTTCAATGGTTTGCAAATACAAAAATGAGGTTTTACTCAATATGACTGTATACTGTAACACTCAATATGACAGTTATTTAAACATAACTCCTACACCACACATGAAAAATGGCTAATAATGCTTGAAATAATGCATCTTTGGGAGTTTTATTCGAAACATATGCTTTTTTAAATCTTGCAAATGCAAAAAGTAGTTTTTTACTCAATATGACTATAATAGTCTTACAATCCTGAGATAATGCGAAAAAAGCAATAAAAATGTATTCAAGCATAACTTCTAAACAACACATGGAAAATGGCTACTAATACCAAGATATATGTATTTTTGTTAGTTGTACTAGAAAAAGCATCTTTTGTGAGGTTCACAAAGACACAAGTTAGTTTTTTTTATTCAATACAACAGTACTAAATATGAAAGGTTTATAATCATAACTCCAAAACCAAACATGAAATTTGTCTTGAAAAGCCTGTAATATTGAATATGTGAGTTTTACCGGAATCAGGTATTTTGGAAAGGATCACAAATACAAAAATCAGGTTTTACTGGCCTCATATTGGTCAAACTCAAAATGTCAGTTTTTGAAACGTAACTCCAAAAATACACATGCAAAATGTCTAATAATGCCTGAAGAAATGCATCTTTGAGAGTTTTCCAGAAAAAAACATTTGGTAGGGTTTGCAAAAACAAAAAGTATATTTTTACTCAATTTGACAGTAATGTACTTAGAATCCTGAGATAATGCGAAAAAAGCAATAAAAATGTATTCCAACATAATTCCTAATCCAAACGTGCAAAATGTCTAAAAATGCCTGTGATATTGAATACATGTGAGTTTTACTAGATACAGTTGTTTTTCTATGGTTTGCAAATACAAAAATGAGGTTTTACTCAATATGACTGTATACTGTAACACTCAATATGACAGTTATTTAAACATAACTCCTACACCACACATGAAAAATGGCTAATAATGCCTGAAATCATGCATATTTGGGAGTTTTACTCGAAACATATGCTTTTTTAAATCTTGCAAATGCAAAAAGTAGGTTTTTACTCAATATGACTATAATAGTCCTACAATCCTGAGATAATGCAAAAAAAGCCATAAAAATGTATTCGAACATAACTTCTAAACAACACATGGAAAATGGCTACTAATGCCAAGATATATGTATTTTTGTCAGTTGTACTAGAAAAATCATCTTTTGTGAGGTTCACAAAGACACAAGTTAGTTTTTTTTTTTTCAATATAACAGTACTAAATATGAAAGGTTTATAATCATAACTCCAAAACCAAACATGAAATTTGTCTTGAAAAGCCTGTAATATTGAATATATGTGAGTTTTACCGGAATCAGGTATTTTGGAAAGGATCACAAATACAAAAATCAGGTTTTGTCAAAAATCAGGTTTGTCAAACTCAAAATGTCAGTTTTTGAAACATAACTCCAAAAATACACATGCAAAATGTCTAATAATGCCTGAAGAAATGCATCTTTGAGAGTTTTCCAGAAAAAAAACATTTGGTAGGGTTTGCAAAAACAAAAAGTATATTTTTACTCAATTTGACAGTAATGTACTTAGAATCCTGAGATAATGCGAAAAAAGCAATAAAAACGAATTCCAACATAATTCCTAATCCAAACGTGCAAAATGTCTAAAAATGCCTGTGATATTGAATACATGTGAGTTTTACTAGATACAGTTGTTTTCCTATGGTTTGCAAATACAAAAATGAGGTTTTACTCAATATGACTGTATACTGTAACACTCAATATGACAGTTATTTAAACATAACTCCTACACCACACATGAAAAATGGCTAATAATGCCTGAAATCATGCATATTTGGGAGTTTTACTCGAAACATATGCTTTTTTAAATCTTGCAAATCCAAAAGTAGGTTTTTACTCAATATGACTATGATAGTCTTACAATCCTGAGATAATGCGATAAAAGCAATACAAATGTATTCAAACATAACTTCTAAACAACACATGCAAAATGGCTAATAATGCCTAGAGATATGTATTTTTGTTAGTTGTAATAGAAAAATCATCTTTTGTGAGGTTCACAAAGACACAAGTTAGTTTTTTTATTCAATATAACAGTACTAAATATGAAAGGTTTATAATCATAACTCCAAAACCAAACATGAAATTTGTCTTAAAAACCCTGTAATATTGAATTTATGTGAGTCTTACCGGAATCAGGTATTTTGGAAAGGATCACAAATACAAAAATCAGGTTTTGTCAAAAATCAGGTTTGTCAAACTCAAAATGTCAGTTTTTGAAACATAACTCCAAAAATACACATGCAAAATGTCTAATAATGCCTGAAGAAATGCATCTTTGAGAGTTTTCCAGAAAAAAAACATTTGGTAGGGTTTGCAAAAACAAAAAGTATATTTTTACTCAATTTGACAGTAATGTACTTAGAATCCTGAGATAATGCGAAAAAAGCAATAAAAATGTATTCCAACATAATTCCTAATCCAAACGTGCAAAATGTCTAAAAATGCCTGTGATATTGAATACATGTGAGTTTTACTAGATACAGTTGTTTTTCTATGGTTTGCAAATACAAAAATGAGGTTTTACTCAATATGACTGTATACTGTAACACTCAATATGACAGTTATTTAAACATAACTCCTACACCACACATGAAAAATGGCTAATAATGCCTGAAATAATGCATCTTTGGGAGTTTTATTCGAAACATATGCTTTTTTAAATCTTGCAAATGCAAAAAGTAGTTTTTTACTCAATATGACTATAATAGTTTTACAATCCTGAGATAATGCGAAAAAAGCCATAAAAATGTATTCAAACATAACTTCTAAACAACACATGGAAAATGGCTACTAATGCCTAGAGATATGTATTTTTGTTAGTTGTAATAGAAAAATCATCTTTTGTGAGGTTCACAAAGACACAAGTTAGTTTTTTTTATTCAATATAACAGTACTAAATATGAAAGGTTTATCATCATAACTCCAAAACCAAACATGAAATTTGTCTTAAAAACCCTGTAATATTGAATTTATGTGAGTTTTACCGGAATCAGGTATTTTGGAAAGGATCAAAAATACAAAAATCAGGTTTTGTCAAAAATCAGGTTCGTCAAACTCAAAATGTCAGTTTTTGAAACATAACTCCAAAAATACACATGCAAAATGTCTAATAATGCCCGAAGAAATGCATCTTTGAGAGTTTTCCAGAAAAAAAAAACATTTGGTAGGGTTTGCAAAAACAAAAAGTATATTTTTACTCAATTTGACAGTAATGTACTTAGAATCCTGAGATAATGCGAAAAAAGCAATAAAAACGAATTCCAACATAATTCCTAATCCAAACGTGCAAAATGTCTAAAAATGCCTGTGATATTGAATACATGTGAGTTTTACTAGATACAGTTGTTTTCCTATGGTTTGCAAATACAAAAATGAGGTTTTACTCAATATGACTGTATACTGTAACGCTCAATATGACAGTTATTTAAACATAACTCCTACACCACACATGAAAATTGGCTAATAATGCCTGAAATCATGCATATTTGGGAGTTTTACTCGAAACATATGCTTTTTTAAATCTTGCAAATCCAAAAGTAGGTTTTTACTCAATATGACTATGATAGTCTTACAATCCTGAGATAATGCGATAAAAGCAATACAAATGTATTCAAACATAACTTCTAAACAACACATGGAAAATGGCTACTAATGCCTAGAGATATGTATTTTTGTTAATTGTAATAGAAAAATCATCTTTTGTGAGGTTCACAAAGACACAAGTTAGTTTTTTTATTCAATATAACAGTACTAAATATGAAAGGTTTATAATCATAACTCCAAAACCAAACATGAAATTTGTCTTAAAAACCCTGTAATATTGAATTTATGTGAGTCTTACCGGAATCAGGTATTTTGGAAAGGATCACAAATACAAAAATCCGGTTTTGTCAAAAATCAGGTTTGTCAAACTCAAAATGTCAGTTTTTGAAACATAACTCCAAAAATACACATGCAAAATGTCTAATAATGCCTGAAGAAATGCATCTTTGAGAGTTTTCCAGAAAAAAAACATTTGGTAGGGTTTGCAAAAACAAAAAGTATATTTTTACTCAATTTGACAGTAATGTACTTAGAATCCTGAGATAATGCGAAAAAAGCAATAAAAATGTATTCCAACATAATTCCTAATCCAAACGTGCAAAATGTCTAAAAATGCCTGTGATATTGAATACATGTGAGTTTTACTAGATACAGTTGTTTTTCTATGGTTTGCAAATACAAAAATGAGGTTTTACTCAATATGACTGTATACTGTAACACTCAATATGACAGTTATTTAAACATAACTCCTACACCACACATGAAAAATGGCTAATAATGCCTGAAATAATGCATCTTTGGGAGTTTTATTCGAAACATATGCTTTTTTAAATCTTGCAAATGCAAAAAGTAGTTTTTTACTCAATATGACTATAATAGTTTTACAATCCTGAGATAATGCGAAAAAAGCCATAAAAATGTATTCAAACATAACTTCTAAACAACACATGGAAAATGGCTACTAATGCCTAGAGATATGTATTTTTGTTAGTTGTAATAGAAAAATCATCTTTTGTGAGGTTCACAAAGACACAAGTTAGTTTTTTTTATTCAATATAACAGTACTAAATATGAAAGGTTTATCATCATAACTCCAAAACCAAACATGAAATTTGTCTTAAAAACCCTGTAATATTGAATGTATGTGAGTTTTACCGGAATCAGGTATTTTGGAAAGGATCACAAATACAAAAATCAGGTTTTGTCCAAAATCAGGTTTGTCAAACTCAAAATGTCAGTTTTTGAAACATAACTCCAAAAATACACATGCAAAATGTCTAATAATGCCTGAAGAAATTCATCTTTGAGAGTTTTCCAGAAAAAAAAACATTTGGTAGGGTTTGCAAAAACAAAAAGTATTTTTTTTACTCAATTTGACAGTAATGTACTTAGAATCCTGAGATAATGCGAAAAAAGCAATAAAAACGTATTCCAACATAATTCCTAATCCAAACGTGCAAAATGTCTAAAAATGCCTGTGATATTGAATACATGTGAGTTTTACTAGATACAGTTGTTTTTCTATGGTTTGCAAATACAAAAATGAGGTTTTACTCAATATGACTGTATATTGTAACACTCAATATGACAGTTATTTAAACATACCTCCTACACCACACATGAAAAATGGCTAATAATGCCTGAAATAATGCATCTTTGGGAGTTTTATTCGAAACATATGCTTTTTTAAATCTTGCAAATGCAAAAAGTAGTTTTTTACTCAATATGACTATAATAGTCTTACAATCCTGAGATAATGCGAAAAAAGCAATAAAAATGTATTCAAGCATAACTTCTAAACAACACATGGAAAATGGCTACTAATGCCAAGATATATGTATTTTTGTTAGTTGTACTAGAAAAAGCATCTTTTGTGAGGTTCACAAAGACACAAGTTAGTTTTTTTTATTCAATATAACAGTACTAAATATGAAAGGTTTATAATCATAACTCCAAAACCAAACATAAAATTTGTCTTGAAAAGCCTGTAATATTGAATTTATGTGAGTTTTACCGGAATCAGGTATTTTGGAAAGGATCACAAATACAAAAATCAGGTTTTGTCAAAAATCAGGTTTGTCAAACTCAAAATGCTTGTTTTTGAAACATAACTCCAAAAATACACATGCAAAATGTCTAATAATGCCTGAAGAAATGCATCTTTGAGAGTTTTCCAGAAAAAAAAACATTTGGTAGGGTTTGCAAAAACAAAATGTATATTTTTACTCAATTTGACAGTAATGTACTTAGAATCCTGAGATAATTCGAAAAAAGCAATAAAAACGTATTACAAAATAATTCCTAATCCAAACGTGCAAAATGTCTAAAAATGCCTGTGATATTGAATACATGTGAGTTTTACTAGATACAGTTGTTTTTCAATGGTTTGCAAATACAAAAATGAGGTTTTACTCAATATGACTGTATACTTTAACACTCAATATGACAGTTATTTAAACATAACTCCTACACCACACATGAAAAATGGCTAATAATGCTTGAAATAATGCATCTTTGGGAGTTTTATTCGAAACATATGCTTTTTTAAATCTTGCAAATGCAAAAAGTAGTTTTTTACTCAATATGACTATAATAGTCTTACAATCCTGAGATAATGCGAAAAAAGCAATAAAAATGTATTCAAGCATAACTTCTAAACAACACATGGAAAATGGCTACTAATACCAAGATATATGTATTTTTGTTAGTTGTACTAGAAAAAGCATCTTTTGTGAGGTTCACAAAGACACAAGTTAGTTTTTTTATTCAATATAACAGTACTAAATATGAAAGGTTTATAATCATAGCTCCAAAACCAAACATGAAATTTGTCTTGAAAAGCCTGTAATATTGAATATGTGAGTTTTACCGGAATCAGGTATTTTGGAAAGGATCACAAATACAAAAATCAGGTTTTGTCAAAAATCAGGTTTGTCAAACTCAAAATGTCAGTTTTTGAAACATAACTCCAAAAATACACATGCAAAATGTCTAATAATGCCTGAAGAAATGCATCTTTGAGAGTTTTCCAGAAAAAAAACATTTGGTAGGGTTTGCAAAAACAAAAAGTATATTTTTACTCAA
Source organism: Nerophis ophidion (assembly GCF_033978795.1). Lineage (NCBI taxonomy): Eukaryota > Metazoa > Chordata > Actinopteri > Syngnathiformes > Syngnathidae > Nerophis > Nerophis ophidion. The sequence continues at coordinate 25,823,771 of NC_084632.1, read as the reverse complement.
TTTGACAGTAATGTACTTAGAATCCTGAGATAATGCGAAAAAAGCAAAAAAAACGTATTCCAACATAATTCCTAATCCAAACGTGCAAAATGTCTAAAAATGCCTGTGATATTGAATACATGTGAGTTTTACTAGATACAGTTGTTTTTCTATGGTTTGCAAATACAAAAATGAGGTTTTACTCAATATGACTGTATACTGTAACACTCAATATGACAGTTATTTAAACATAACTCCTACACCACACATGAAAAATGGCTAATAATGCCTGAAATAATGCATCTTTGGGAGTTTTATTCGAAACATATGCTTTTTTAAATCTTGCAAATGCAAAAAGTAGTTTTTTACTCAATATGACTATAATAGTCTTACAATCCTGAGATAATGCGAAAAAAGCCAGAAAAATGTATTCAAACATAACTTCTAAACAACACATGGAAAATGGCTACTAATGCCAAGATATATGTATTTTTGTTAGTTGTACTAGAAAAATCATCTTTTGTGAGGTTCACAAAGACACAAATTAGTTTTTTTTTTCAATATAACAGTACTAAATATGAAAGGTTTATAATCATAACTCCAAAACCAAACATGAAATTTGTCTTGAAAAGCCTGTAATATTGAATTTGTGAGTTTTACCGGAATCAGGTATTTTGGAAAGGATCACAAATACAAAAATCAGGTTTTGTCAAAAATCAGGTTTGTCAAACTCAAAATGTCAGTTTTTGAAACATAACTCCAAAAAAACACATACAAAATGTCTAATAATGCCTGAAGAAATGCATATTTGAGAGTTTTCCAGAAAAAAAATATTTGGTAGGGTTTGCAAAAACAAAAAGTATATTTTTACTCAATTTGACAGTAATGTACTTAGAATCCTGAGATAATGCGAAAAAAGCAATAAAAACGTATTCCAACATAATTCCTAATCCAAACGTGCAAAATGTCTAAAAATGCCTGTGATATTGAATACATGTGAGTTTTACTAGATACAGTTGTTTTTCAATGGTTTGCAAATACAAAAATGAGGTTTTACTCAATATGACTGTATACTTTAACACTCAATATGACAGTTATTTAAACATAACTCCTACACCACACATGAAAAATGGCTAATAATGCTTGAAATAATGCATCTTTGGGAGTTTTATTCGAAACATATGCTTTTTTAAATCTTGCAAATGCAAAAAGTAGTTTTTTACTCAATATGACTATAATAGTCTTACAATCCTGAGATAATGCGAAAAAAGCAATATAAATGTATTCAAGCATAACTTCTAAACAACACATGGAAAATGGCTACTAATACCAAGATATATGTATTTTTGTTAGTTGTACTAGAAAAAGCATCTTTTGTGAGGTTCACAAAGACACAAGTTAGTTTTTTTATTCAATATAACAGTACTAAATATGAAAGGTTTATAATCATAACTCCAAAACCAAACATGAAATTTGTCTTGAAAAGCCTGTAATATTGAATATGTGAGTTTTACCGGAATCGGGTATTTTGGAAAGGATCACAAATACAAAAATCAGGTTTTGTCAAAAATCAGGTTTGTCAAACTCAAAATGTCAGTTTTTGAAACATAACTCCAAAAATACACATGCAAAATGTCTAATAATGCCTGAAGAAATGCATCTTTGAGAGTTTTCCAGAAAAAAAACATTTGGTAGGGTTTGCAAAAACAAAAAGTATATTTTTACTCAATTTGACAGTAATGTACTTAGAATCCTGAGATAATGCGAAAAAAGCAATAAAAATGTATTCCAACATAATTCCTAATCCAAACGTGCAAAATGTCTAAAAATGCCTGTGATATTGAATACATGTGAGTTTTACTAGATACAGTTGTTTTTCTATGGTTTGCAAATACAAAAATGAGGTTTTACTCAATATGACTGTATACTGTAACACTCAATATGACAGTTATTTAAACATAACTCCTACACCACACATGAAAAATGGCTAATAATGCCTGAAATAATGCATCTTTGGGAGTTTTATTCGAAACATATGCTTTTTTAAATCTTGCAAATGCAAAAAGTAGTTTTTTACTCAATATGACTATAATAGTTTTACAATCCTGAGATAATGCGAAAAAAGCCATAAAAATGTATTCAAACATAACTTCTAAACAACACATGGAAAATGGCTACTAATGCCTAGAGATATGTATTTTTGTTAGTTGTAATAGAAAAATCATCTTTTGTGAGGTTCACAAAGACACAAGTTAGTTTTTTTTATTCAATATAACAGTACTAAATATGAAAGGTTTATCATCATAACTCCAAAACCAAACATGAAATTTGTCTTAAAAACCCTGTAATATTGAATTTATGTGAGTTTTACCGGAATCAGGTATTTTGGAAAGGATCAAAAATACAAAAATCAGGTTTTGTCAAAAATCAGGTTCGTCAAACTCAAAATGTCAGTTTTTGAAACATAACTCCAAAAATACACATGCAAAATGTCTAATAATGCCTGAAGAAATGCATCTTTGAGAGTTTTCCAGAAAAAAAAAACATTTGGTAGGGTTTGCAAAAACAAAAAGTATATTTTTACTCAATTTGACAGTAATGTACTTAGAATCCTGAGATAATGCGAAAAAAGCAATAAAAACGAATTCCAACATAATTCCTAATCCAAACGTGCAAAATGTCTAAAAATGCCTGTGATATTGAATACATGTGAGTTTTACTAGATACAGTTGTTTTTCTATGGTTTGCAAATACAAAAATGAGGTTTTACTCAATATGACTGTATACTGTAACACTCAATATGACAGTTATTTAAACATAACTCCTACACCACACATGAAAAATGGCTAATAATGCCTGAAATAATGCATCTTTGGGAGTTTTATTCGAAACATATGCTTTTTTAAATCTTGCAAATGCAAAAAGTAGTTTTTTACTCAATATGACTATAATAGTTTTACAATCCTGAGATAATGCGAAAAAAGCCATAAAAATGTATTCAAACATAACTTCTAAACAACACATGGAAAATGGCTACTAATGCCTAGAGATATGTATTTTTGTTAGTTGTAATAGAAAAATCATCTTTTGTGAGGTTCACAAAGACACAAGTTAGTTTTTTTTATTCAATATAACAGTACTAAATATGAAAGGTTTATCATCATAACTCCAAAACCAAACATGAAATTTGTCTTAAAAACCCTGTAATATTGAATTTATGTGAGTTTTACCGGAATCAGGTATTTTGGAAAGGATCAAAAATACAAAAATCAGGTTTTGTCAAAAATCAGGTTCGTCAAACTCAAAATGTCAGTTTTTGAAACATAACTCCAAAAATACACATGCAAAATGTCTAATAATGCCTGAAGAAATGCATCTTTGAGAGTTTTCCAGAAAAAAAAAACATTTGGTAGGGTTTGCAAAAACAAAAAGTATATTTTTACTCAATTTGACAGTAATGTACTTAGAATCCTGAGATAATGCGAAAAAAGCAATAAAAACGAATTCCAACATAATTCCTAATCCAAACGTGCAAAATGTCTAAAAATGCCTGTGATATTGAATACATGTGAGTTTTACTAGATACAGTTGTTTTCCTATGGTTTGCAAATACAAAAATGAGGTTTTACTCAATATGACTGTATACTGTAACGCTCAATATGACAGTTATTTAAACATAACTCCTACACCACACATGAAAATTGGCTAATAATGCCTGAAATCATGCATATTTGGGAGTTTTACTCGAAACATATGCTTTTTTAAATCTTGCAAATCCAAAAGTAGGTTTTTACTCAATATGACTATGATAGTCTTACAATCCTGAGATAATGCGATAAAAGCAATACAAATGTATTCAAACATAACTTCTAAACAACACATGGAAAATGGCTACTAATGCCTAGAGATATGTATTTTTGTTAATTGTAATAGAAAAATCATCTTTTGTGAGGTTCACAAAGACACAAGTTAGTTTTTTTATTCAATATAACAGTACTAAATATGAAAGGTTTATAATCATAACTCCAAAACCAAACATGAAATTTGTCTTAAAAACCCTGTAATATTGAATTTATGTGAGTCTTACCGGAATCAGGTATTTTGGAAAGGATCACAAATACAAAAATCCGGTTTTGTCAAAAATCAGGTTTGTCAAACTCAAAATGTCAGTTTTTGAAACATAACTCCAAAAATACACATGCAAAATGTCTAATAATGCCTGAAGAAATGCATCTTTGAGAGTTTTCCAGAAAAAAAACATTTGGTAGGGTTTGCAAAAACAAAAAGTATATTTTTACTCAATTTGACAGTAATGTACTTAGAATCCTGAGATAATGCGAAAAAAGCAATAAAAATGTATTCCAACATAATTCCTAATCCAAACGTGCAAAATGTCTAAAAATGCCTGTGATATTGAATACATGTGAGTTTTACTAGATACAGTTGTTTTTCTATGGTTTGCAAATACAAAAATGAGGTTTTACTCAATATGACTGTATACTGTAACACTCAATATGACAGTTATTTAAACATAACTCCTACACCACACATGAAAAATGGCTAATAATGCCTGAAATAATGCATCTTTGGGAGTTTTATTCGAAACATATGCTTTTTTAAATCTTGCAAATGCAAAAAGTAGTTTTTTACTCAATATGACTATAATAGTTTTACAATCCTGAGATAATGCGAAAAAAGCCATAAAAATGTATTCAAACATAACTTCTAAACAACACATGGAAAATGGCTACTAATGCCTAGAGATATGTATTTTTGTTAGTTGTAATAGAAAAATCATCTTTTGTGAGGTTCACAAAGACACAAGTTAGTTTTTTTTATTCAATATAACAGTACTAAATATGAAAGGTTTATCATCATAACTCCAAAACCAAACATGAAATTTGTCTTAAAAACCCTGTAATATTGAATGTATGTGAGTTTTACCGGAATCAGGTATTTTGGAAAGGATCACAAATACAAAAATCAGGTTTTGTCCAAAATCAGGTTTGTCAAACTCAAAATGTCAGTTTTTGAAACATAACTCCAAAAATACACATGCAAAATGTCTAATAATGCCTGAAGAAATTCATCTTTGAGAGTTTTCCAGAAAAAAAAACATTTGGTAGGGTTTGCAAAAACAAAAAGTATTTTTTTTACTCAATTTGACAGTAATGTACTTAGAATCCTGAGATAATGCGAAAAAAGCAATAAAAACGTATTCCAACATAATTCCTAATCCAAACGTGCAAAATGTCTAAAAATGCCTGTGATATTGAATACATGTGAGTTTTACTAGATACAGTTGTTTTTCTATGGTTTGCAAATACAAAAATGAGGTTTTACTCAATATGACTGTATATTGTAACACTCAATATGACAGTTATTTAAACATACCTCCTACACCACACATGAAAAATGGCTAATAATGCCTGAAATAATGCATCTTTGGGAGTTTTATTCGAAACATATGCTTTTTTAAATCTTGCAAATGCAAAAAGTAGTTTTTTACTCAATATGACTATAATAGTCTTACAATCCTGAGATAATGCGAAAAAAGCAATAAAAATGTATTCAAGCATAACTTCTAAACAACACGTGGAAAATGGCTACTAATGCCAAGATATACAGTATGTATTTTTGTTAGTTGTACTAGAAAAAGCATCTTTTGTGAGGTTCACAAAGACACAAGTTAGTTTTTTTATTCAATATAACAGTACTAAATATGAAAGGTTTATAATCATAACTCCAAAACCAAACATAAAATTTGTCTTGAAAAGCCTGTAATATTGAATTTATGTGAGTTTTACCGGAATCAGGTATTTTGGAAAGGATCACAAATACAAAAATCAGGTTTTGTCAAAAATCAGGTTTGTCAAACTCAAAATGTCTGTTTTTGAAACATAACTCCAAAAATACACATGCAAAATGTCTAATAATGCCTGAAGAAATGCATCTTTGAGAGTTTTCCAGAAAAAAAACATTTGGTAGGGTTTGCAAAAACAAAAAGTATATTTTTACTCAATTTGACAGTAATGTACTTAGAATCCTGAGATAATTCGAAAAAAGCAATAAAAACGTATTACAAAATAATTCCTAATCCAAACGTGCAAAATGTCTAAAAATGCCTGTGATATTGAATACCATCCATCCATCCATCCATCCATCATCTTCCGCTTATCCGAGGTCGGGTCGCGGGGGCAGCAGCCTAAGCAGGGAAGCCCAGACTTCCCTATCTCCAGCCACTTCGTCTAGCTCTTCCCGGGGGATCCCGAGGCGTTCCCAGGCCAGCCGGGAGACATAGTCTTTCCAACGTGTCCTGGGTCTTCCCCGTGGCCTCCTACCAGCTGGACGTGCCCTAAACACATCCCTAGGGAGGCGTTCGGGTGGCATCCTGACCAGATGCCCGAACCACCTCATCTGGCTCCTCTCGATGTGGAGGAGCAGCGGCTTTACGTTGAGTTCCTCCCGGATGGCAGAGCTTCTCACCCTATCTCTAAGGGAGAGCCCCGCCACCCGGCGGAGGAAACTCATTTCGGCCGCTTGTACCCGTGATCTTATCCTTTCGGTCATGACCCAAAGCTCATGACCATAGGTGAGGATGGGAACGTAGATCGACCGGTAAATTGAGAGCTTTGCCTTCCGGCTCAGCTCCTTCTTCACCACAACGGATCGATACAACGTCCGCATTACTGAAGACGCCGCACCGATCCGCCTGTCGATCTCACGATCCACTCTTCCCCCACTCGTGAACAAGACTCCTAGGTACTTGAACTCCTCCACTTGGGGCAGGGTCTCCTCCCCAACCCGGAGATGGCACTCCACCCTTTTCCGGGCGAGAACCATGGACTCGGACTTGGAGGTGCTGATTCTCATTCCGGTCGCTTCACACTCGGCTGCGAACCGATCCAGTGAGAGCTGAAGATCCCGGCCAGATGAAGCCATCAGGACTACATCATCTGCAAAAAGCAGAGACCTAATCCCGTGGCCACCAAACCGGAACCCCTCAACGCCTTGACTGCGCCTAGAAATTCTGTCCATAAAAGTTATGAACAGAATCGGTGACAAAGGACAGCCTTGGCGGAGTCCAACCTTCACTGGAAGACACAAGTTAGTTTTTTTATTCAATATAACAGTACTAAATATGAAAGGTTTATAATCATAACTCCAAAACCAAACATGAAATTTGTCTTGAAAAGCCTGTAATATTGAATACATGTGAGTTTTACTAGATACAGTTGTTTTTCAATGGTTTGCAAATACAAAAATGAGGTTTTACTCAATATGACTGTATACTTTAACACTCAATATGACAGTTATTTAAACATAACTCCTACACCACACATGAAAAATGGCTAATAATGCTTGAAATAATGCATCTTTGGGAGTTTTATTCGAAACATATGCTTTTTTAAATCTTGCAAATGCAAAAAGTAGTTTTTTACTCAATATGACTATAATAGTCTTACAATCCTGAGATAATGCGAAAAAAGCAATAAAAATGTATTCAAGCATAACTTCTAAACAACACATGGAAAATGGCTACTAATACCAAGATATATGTATTTTTGTTAGTTGTACTAGAAAAAGCATCTTTTGTGAGGTTCACAAAGACACAAGTTAGTTTTTTTATTCAATATAACAGTACTAAATATGAAAGGTTTATAATCATAACTCCAAAACCAAACATGAAATTTGTCTTGAAAAGCCTGTAATATTGAATATGTGAGTTTTACCGGAATCGGGTATTTTGGAAAGGATCACAAATACAAAAATCAGGTTTTGTCAAAAATCAGGTTTGTCAAACTCAAAATGTCAGTTTTTGAAACATAACTCCAAAAATACACATGCAAAATGTCTAATAATGCCTGAAGAAATGCATCTTTGAGAGTTTTCCAGAAAAAAAACATTTGGTAGGGTTTGCAAAAACAAAAAGTATATTTTTACTCAATTTGACAGTAATGTACTTAGAATCCTGAGATAATGCGAAAAAAGCAATAAAAACGTATTCCAACATAATTCCTAATCCAAACGTGCAAAGTGTCTAAAAATGCCTGTGATATTGAATACATGTGAGTTTTACTAGATACAGTTGTTTTTCTATGGTTTGCAAATACAAAAATGAGGTTTTACTCAATATGACTGTATACTGTAACACTCAATATGACAGTTATTTAAACATAACTCCTACACCACACATGAAAAATGGCTAATAATGCCTGAAATAATGCATCTTTGGGAGTTTTATTCGAAACATATGCTTTTTTAAATCTTGCAAATGCAAAAAGTAGTTTTTTACTCAATATGACTATAATAGTCTTACAATCCTGAGATAATGCGAAAAAAGCCAGAAAAATGTATTCAAGCATAACTTCTAAACAACACATGGAAAATGGCTACTAATGCCAAGATATATGTATTTTTGTTAGTTGTACTAGAAAAAGCATCTTTTGTGAGGTTCACAAAGACACAAGTTAGTTTTTTTATTCAATATAACAGTACTAAATATGAAAGGTTTATAATCATAACTCCAAAACCAAACATAAAATTTGTCTTGAAAAGCCTGTAATATTGAATTTATGTGAGTTTTACCGGAATCAGGTATTTTGGAAAGGATCACAAATACAAAAATCAGGTTTTGTCAAAAATCAGGTTTGTCAAACTCAAAATGCTTGTTTTTGAAACATAACTCCAAAAATACACATGCAAAATGTCTAATAATGCCTGAAGAAATGCATCTTTGAGAGTTTTCCAGAAAAAAAAACATTTGGTAGGGTTTGCAAAAACAAAAAGTATATTTTTACTCAATTTGACAGTAATGTACTTAGAATCCTGAGATAATTCGAAAAAAGCAATAAAAACGTATTACAAAATAATTCCTAATCCAAACGTGCAAAATGTCTAAAAATGCCTGTGATATTGAATACATGTGAGTTTTACTAGATACAGTTGTTTTTCAATGGTTTGCAAATACAAAAATGAGGTTTTACTCAATATGACTGTATACTTTAACACTCAATATGACAGTTATTTAAACATAACTCCTACACCACACATGAAAAATGGCTAATAATGCTTGAAATAATGCATCTTTGGGAGTTTTATTCGAAACATATGCTTTTTTAAATCTTGCAAATGCAAAAAGTAGTTTTTTACTCAATATGACTATAATAGTCTTACAATCCTGAGATAATGCGAAAAAAGCAATAAAAATGTATTCAAGCATAACTTCTAAACAACACATGGAAAATGGCTACTAATACCAAGATATATGTATTTTTGTTAGTTGTACTAGAAAAAGCATCTTTTGTGAGGTTCACAAAGACACAAGTTAGTTTATTTATTCAATATAACAGTACTAAATATGAAAGGTTTATAATCATAGCTCCAAAACCAAACATGAAATTTGTCTTGAAAAGCCTGTAATATTGAATATGTGAGTTTTACCGGAATCAGGTATTTTGGAAAGGATCACAAATACAAAAATCAGGTTTTGTCAAAAATCAGGTTTGTCAAACTCAAAATGTCAGTTTTTGAAACATAACTCCAAAAATACACATGCAAAATGTCTAATAATGCCTGAAGAAATGCATCTTTGAGAGTTTTCCAGAAAAAAAACATTTGGTAGGGTTTGCAAAAACAAAAAGTATATTTTTACTCAATTTGACAGTAATGTACTTAGAATCCTGAGATAATGCGAAAAAAGCAATAAAAACGTATTCCAACATAATTCCTAATCCAAACGTGCAAAATGTCTAAAAATGCCTGTGATATTGAATACATGTGAGTTTTACTAGATACAGTTGTTTTTCTATGGTTTGCAAATACAAAAATGAGGTTTTACTCAATATGACTGTATACTGTAACACTCAATATGACAGTTATTTAAACATAACTCCTACACCACACATGAAAAATGGCTAATAATGCCTGAAATAATGCATCTTTGGGAGTTTTATTCGAAACATATGCTTTTTTAAATCTTGCAAATGCAAAAAGTAGTTTTTTACTCAATATGACTATAATAGTCTTACAATCCTGAGATAATGCGAAAAAAGCCAGAAAAATGTATTCAAACATAACTTCTAAACAACACATGGAAAATGGCTACTAATGCCAAGATATATGTATTTTTGTTAGTTGTACTAGAAAAATCATCTTTTGTGAGGTTCACAAAGACACAAATTAGTTTTTTTTTTCAATATAACAGTACTAAATATGAAAGGTTTATAATCATAACTCCAAAACCAAACATGAAATTTGTCTTGAAAAGCCTGTAATATTGAATATGTAAGTTTTACCGGAATCAGGTATTTTGGAAAGGATCACAAATACAAAAATCAGGTTTTGTCAAAAATCAGGTTTGTCAAACTCAAAATGTCAGTTTTTGAAACATAACTCCAAAAAAACACATACAAAATGTCTAATAATGCCTGAAGAAATGCATATTTGAGAGTTTTCCAGAAAAAAAATATTTGGTAGGGTTTGCAAAAACAAAAAGTATATTTTTACTCAATTTGACAGTAATGTACTTAGAATCCTGAGATAATGCGAAAAAAGCAATAAAAATGTATTCCAACATAATTCCTAATCCAAACGTGCAAAATGTCTAAAAATGCCTGTGATATTGAATACATGTGAGTTTTACTAGATACAGTTGTTTTTCAATGGTTTGCAAATACAAAAATGAGGTTTTACTCAATATGACTGTATACTTTAACACTCAATATGACAGTTATTTAAACATAACTCTTACACCACACATGAAAAGTGGCTAATAATGCTTGAAATAATGCATCTTTGGGAGTTTTATTCGAAACATATGCTTTTTTAAATCTTGCAAATGCAAAAAGTAGTTTTTTACTCAATATGACTATAATAGTCTTACAATCCTGAGATAATGCGAAAAAAGCAATATAAATGTATTCAAGCATAACTTCTAAACAACACATGGAAAATGGCTACTAATACCAAGATATATGTATTTTTGTTAGTTGTACTAGAAAAAGCATCTTTTGTGAGGTTCACAAAGACACAAGTTAGTTTTTTTATTCAATATAACAGTACTAAATATGAAAGGTTTATAATCATAACTCCAAAACCAAACATGAAATTTGTCTTGAAAAGCCTGTAATATTGAATATGTGAGTTTTACCGGAATCGGGTATTTTGGAAAGGATCACAAATACAAAAATCAGGTTTTGTCAAAAATCAGGTTTGTCAAACTCAAAATGTCAGTTTTTGAAACATAACTCCAAAAATACACATGCAAAATGTCTAATAATGCCTGAAGAAATGCATCTTTGAGAGTTTTCCAGAAAAAAAACATTTGGTAGGGTTTGCAAAAACAAAAAGTATATTTTTACTCAATTTGACAGTAATGTACTTAGAATCCTGAGATAATGCGAAAAAAGCAATAAAAACGTATTCCAACATAATTCCTAATCCAAACGTGCAAAATGTCTAAAAATGCCTGTGATATTGAATACATGTGAGTTTTACTAGATACTTTTTTTTTAAAATGGTTTGCAAATACAAAAATGAGGTTTTACTCAATATGACTGTATACTGTAACACTCAATATGACAGTTATTTACACATAACTCCTACACCACACATGAAAAATGGCTAATAATGCCTGAAATAATGCATCTTTGGGAGTTTTATTCGAAACATATGCTTTTTTAAATCTTGCGAATGCAAAAAGTAGTTTTTTACTCAATATGACTATAATAGTCTTACAATCCTGAGATAATGCGAAAAAAGCCAGAAAAATGTATTCAAACATAACTTCTAAACAACACATGGAAAATGGCTACTAATGCCAAGATATATGTATTTTTGTTAGTTGTACTAGAAAAATCATCTTTTGTGAGGTTCACAAAGACACAAGTTAGTTTTTTTTTCAATATAACAGTACTAAATATGAAAGGTTTATAATCATAACTCCAAAACCAAACATGAAATTTGTCTTGAAAAGCCTGTAATATTGAATATGTGAGTTTTACCGGAATCAGGTATTTTGGAAAGGATCACAAATACAAAAATCAGGTTTTGTCAAAAATCAGGTTTGTCAAACTCAAAATGTCAGTTTTTGAAACATAACTCCAAAAATACACATACAAAATGTCTAATAATGCCTGAAGAAATGCATCTTTGAGAGTTTTCCAGAAAAAAAATATGTGGTAGGGTTTGCAAAAACAAAAAGTATATTTTTACTCAATTTGACCGTAATGTACTTAGAATCCTGAGATAATGCGAAAAAAGCAATAAAAACGTATTCCAACATAATTCCTAATCCAAACGTGCAAAATGTCTAAAAATGCCTGTGATATTGAATACATGTGAGTTTTACTAGATACAGTTGTTTTTCAATGGTTTGCAAATACAAAAATGAGGTTTTACTCAATATGACTGTATACTGTAACACTCAATATGACAGTTATTTAAACATAACTCCTACACCACACATGAAAAATGGCTAATAATGCTTGAAATAATGCATCTTTGGGAGTTTTATTCGAAACATATGCTTTTTTAAATCTTGCAAATGCAAAAAGTAGTTTTTTACTCAATATGACTATAATAGTCTTACAATCCTGAGATAATGCGAAAAAAGCAATAAAAATGTATTCAAGCATAACTTCTAAACAACACATGGAAAATGGCTACTAATACCAAGATATATGTATTTTTGTTAGTTGTACTAGAAAAAGCATCTTTTGTGAGGTTCACAAAGACACAAGTTAGTTTTTTTATTCAATATAACAGTACTAAATATGAAAGGTTTATAATCATAACTCCAAAACCAAACATGAAATTTGTCTTGAAAAGCCTGTAATATTGAATATGTGAGTTTTACCGGAATCAGGTATTTTGGAAAGGATCACAAATACAAAAATCAGGTTTTGTCAAAAATCAGGTTTGTCAAACTCAAAATGTCAGTTTTTGAAACATAACTCCAAAAATACACATACAAAATGTCTAATAATGCCTGAAGAAATGCATCTTTGAGAGTTTTCCAGAAAAAAAATATTTGGTAGGGTTTGCAAAAACAAAAAGTATATTTTTACTCAATTTGACAGTAATGTACTTAGAATCCTGAGATAATGCGAAAAAAGCAATAAAAACGTATTCCAACATAATTCCTAATCCAAACGTGCAAAATGTCTAAAAATGCCTGTGATATTGAATACATGTGAGTTTTACTAGATACAGTTGTTTTTCAATGGTTTGCAAATACAAAAATGAGGTTTTACTCAATATGACTGTATACTGTAACACTCAATATGACAGTTATTTAAACATAACTCCTACACCACACATGAAAAATGGCTAATAATGCTTGAAATAATGCATCTTTGGGAGTTTTATTCGAAACATATGCTTTTTTAAATCTTGCAAATGCAAAAAGTAGTTTTTTACTCAATATGACTATAATAGTCTTACAATCCTGAGATAATGCGAAAAAAGCAATAAAAATGTATTCAAGCATAACTTCTAAACAACACATGGAAAATGGCTACTAATACCAAGATATATGTATTTTTGTTAGTTGTACTAGAAAAAGCATCTTTTGTGAGGTTCACAAAGACACAAGTTAGTTTTTTTATTCAATATAACAGTACTAAATATGAAAGGTTTATAATCATAACTCCAAAACCAAACATGAAATTTGTCTTGAAAAGCCTGTAATATTGAATATGTGAGTTTTACCGGAATCAGGTATTTTGGAAAGGATCACAAATACAAAAATCAGGTTTTGTCAAAAATCAGGTTTGTCAAACTCAAAATGTCAGTTTTTGAAACATAACTCCAAAAATACACATGCAAAATGTCTAATAATACCTGAAGAAATGCATCTTTGAGAGTTTTCCAGAAAAAAAACATTTGGTAGGGTTTGCAAAAACAAAAAGTATATTTTTACTCAATTTGACAGTAATGTACTTAGAATCCTGAGATAATGCGAAAAAAGCAATAAAAACGTATTCCAACATAAGTCCTAATCCAAACGTGCAAAATGTCTAAAAATGCCTGTGATATTGAATACATGTGAGTTTTACTAGATACAGTTGTTTTTCTATGGTTTGCAAATACAAAAATGAGGTTTTACTCAATATGACTGTATACTGTAACACTCAATATGACAGTTATTTAAACATAACTCCTACACCACACATGAAAAATGGCTAATAATGCCTGAAATAATGCATCTTTGGGAGTTTTATTCGAAACATATGCTTTTTTAAATCTTGCAAATGCAAAAAGTAGTTTTTTACTCAATATGACTATAATAGTCTTACAATCCTGAGATAATGCGAAAAAAGCCAGAAAAATGTATTCAAACATAACTTCTAAACAACACATGGAAAATGGCTACTAATGCCAAGATATATGTATTTTTGTTAGTTGTACTAGAAAAATCATCTTTTGTGAGGTTCACAAAGACACAAGTTAGTTTTTTTTTCTCAATATAACAGTACTAAATATGAAAGGTTTATAATCATAACTCCAAAACCAAACATGAAATTTGTCTTGAAAAGCCTGTAATATTGAATATGTGAGTTTTACCGGAATCAGGTATTTTGGAAAGGATCACAAATACAAAAATCAGGTTTTGTCAAAAATCAGGTTTGTCAAACTCAAAATGTCAGTTTTTGAAACATAACTCCAAAAATACACATACAAAATGTCTAATAATGCCTGAAGAAATGCATCTTTGAGAGTTTTCCAGAAAAAAAATATTTGGTAGGGTTTGCAAAAACAAAAAGTATATTTTTACTCAATTTGACAGTAATGTACTTAGAATCCTGAGATAATGCGAAAAAAGCAATAAAAACGTATTCCAACATAATTCCTAATCCAAACGTGCAAAATGTCTAAAAATGCCTGTGATATTGAATACATGTGAGTTTTACTAGATACAGTTGTTTTTCAATGGTTTGCAAATACAAAAATGAGGTTTTACTCAATATGACTGTATACTTTAACACTCAATATGACAGTTATTTAAACATAACTCCTACACCACACATGAAAAATGGCTAATAATGCTTGAAATAATGCATCTTTGGGAGTTTTATTCGAAACATATGCTTTTTTAAATCTTGCAAATGCAAAAAGTAGTTTTTTACTCAATATGACTATAATAGTCTTACAATCCTGAGATAATGCGAAAAAAGCAATATAAATGTATTCAAGCATAACTTCTAAACAACACATGGAAAATGGCTACTAATACCAAGATATATGTATTTTTGTTAGTTGTACTAGAAAAAGCATCTTTTGTGAGGTTCACAAAGACACAAGTTAGTTTTTTTATTCAATATAACAGTACTAAATATGAAAGGTTTATAATCATAACTCCAAAACCAAACATGAAATTTGTCTTGAAAAGCCTGTAATATTGAATATGTGAGTTTTACCGGAATCAGGTATTTTGGAAAGGATCACAAATACAAAAATCAGGTTTTGTCAAAAATCAGGTTTGTCAAACTCAAAATGTCAGTTTTTGAAACATAACTCCAAAAATACACATGCAAAATGTCTAATAATGCCTGAAGAAATGCATCTTTGAGAGTTTTCCAGAAAAAAAACATTTGGTAGGGTTTGCAAAAACAAAAAGTATATTTTTACTCAATTTGACAGTAATGTACTTAGAATCCTGAGATAATGCGAAAAAAGCAATAAAAACGTATTCCAACATAATTCCTAATCCAAACGTGCAAAATGTCTAAAAATGCCTGTGATATTGAATACATGTGAGTTTTACTAGATACAGTTGTTTTTCTATGGTTTGCAAATACAAAAATGAGGTTTTACTCAATATGACTGTATACTGTAACACTCAATATGACAGTTATTTAAACATAACTCCTACACCACACATGAAAAATGGCTAATAATGCCTGAAATAATGCATCTTTGGGAGTTTTATTCGAAACATATGCTTTTTTAAATCTTGCAAATGCAAAAAGTAGTTTTTTACTCAGTATGACTATAATAGTCTTACAATCCTGAGATAATGCGAAAAAAGCCAGAAAAATGTATTCAAACATAACTTCTAAACAACACATGGAAAATGGCTACTAATGCCAAGATATATGTATTTTTGTTAGTTGTACTAGAAAAATCATCTTTTGTGAGGTTCACAAAGACACAAATTAGTTTGTTTTTTCAATATAACAGTACTAAATATGAAAGGTTTATAATCATAACTCCTAAACCAAACATGAAATTTGTCTTGAAAAGCCTGTAATATTGAATATGTGAGTTTTACCGGAATCAGGTATTTTGGAAAGGATCACAAATACAAAAATCAGGTTTTGTCAAAAATCAGGTTTGTCAAACTCAAAATGTCAGTTTTTGAAACATAACTCCAAAAATACACATACAAAATGTCTAATAATGCCTGAAGAAATGCATCTTTGAGAGTTTTCCAGAAAAAAAATATTTGGTAGGGTTTGCAAAAACAAAAAGTATATTTTTACTCAATTTGACAGTAATGTACTTAGAATCCTGAGATAATGCGAAAAAAGCAATAAAAACGTATTCCAACATAATTCCTAATCCAAACGTGCAAAATGTCTAAAAATGCCTGTGATATTGAATACATGTGAGTTTTACTAGATACAGTTGTTTTTCAATGGTTTGCAAATACAAAAATGAGGTTTTACTCAATATGACTGTATACTTTAACACTCAATATGACAGTTATTTAAACATAACTCCTACACCACACATGAAAAATAGCTAATAATGCTTGAAATAATGCATCTTTGGGAGTTTTATTCGAAACATATGCTTTTTTAAATCTTGCAAATGCAAAAAGTAGTTTTTTTACTCAATATGACTATAATAGTCTTACAATCCTGAGATAATGCGAAAAAAGCAATAAAAATGTATTCAAGCATAACTTCTAAACAACACATGGAAAATGGCTACTAATACCAAGATATATGTATTTTTGTTAGTTGTACTAGAAAAAGCATCTTTTGTGAGGTTCACAAAGACACAAGTTAGTTTTTTTATTCAATATAACAGTACTAAATATGAAAGGTTTATAATCATAACTCCAAAACCAAACATGAAATTTGTCTTGAAAAGCCTGTAATATTGAATATGTGAGTTTTACCGGAATCAGGTATTTTGGAAAAGATCACAAATACAAAAATCAGGTTTTGTCAAAAATCAGGTTTGTCAAACTCAAAATGTCAGTTTTTGAAACATAACTCCAAAAATACACATGCAAAATGTCTAATAATGCCTGAAGAAATGCATCTTTGAGAGTTTTCCAGAAAAAAAAACATTTGGTAGGGTTTGCAAAAACAAAAAGTATATTTTTACTCAATTTGACAGTAATGTACTTAGAATCCTGAGATAATGCGAAAAAAGCAATAAAAACGTATTCCAACATAATTCCTAATCCAAACGTGCAAAATGTCTAAAAATGCCTGTGATATTGAATACATGTGAATTTTACTAGATACAGTTGTTTTTCTATGGTTTGCAAATACAAAAATGAGGTTTTACTCAATATGACTGTATACTGTAACACTCAATATGACAGTTATTTAAACATAACTCCTACACCACACATGAAAAATGGCTAATAATGCTTGAAATAATGCATCTTTGGGAGTTTTATTCGAAACATATGCTTTTTTAAATCTTGCAAATGCAAAAAGTAGTTTTTTACTCAATATGACTATAATAGTCTTACAATCCTGAGATAATGCGAAAAAAGCAATAAAAATGTATTCAAGCATAACTTCTAAACAACACATGGAAAATGGCTACTAATACCAAGATATATGTATTTTTGTTAGTTGTACTAGAAAAAGCATCTTTTGTGAGGTTCACAAAGACACAAGTTAGTTTTTTTATTCAATATAACAGTACTAAATATGAAAGGTTTATAATCATAACTCCAAAACCAAACATGAAATTTGTCTTGAAAAGCCTGTAATATTGAATATGTGAGTTTTACCGGAATCAGGTATTTTGGAAAGGATCACAAATACAAAAATCAGGTTTTGTCAAAAATCAGGTTTGTCAAACTCAAAATGTCAGTTTTTGAAACATAACTCCAAAAATACACATACAAAATGTCTAATAATGCCTGAAGAAATGCATCTTTGAGAGTTTTCCAGAAAAAAAATATGTGGTAGGGTTTGCAAAAACAAAAAGTATATTTTTACTCAATTTGACAGTAATGTACTTAGAATCCTGAGATAATTCGAAAAAAGCAATAAAAACGTATTACAAAATAATTCCTAATCCAAACGTGCAAAATGTCTAAAAATGCCTGTGATATTGAATACATGTGAGTTTTACTAGATACAGTTGTTTTTCAATGGTTTGCAAATACAAAAATGAGGTTTTACTCAATATGACTGTATACTTTAACACTC
The DNA here is from genome assembly GCF_033978795.1 of Nerophis ophidion. Lineage (NCBI taxonomy): Eukaryota > Metazoa > Chordata > Actinopteri > Syngnathiformes > Syngnathidae > Nerophis > Nerophis ophidion. The sequence continues at coordinate 25,805,382 of NC_084632.1, read as the reverse complement.
AATATGACAGTTATTTAAACATAACTCCTACACCACACATGAAAAATGGCTAATAATGCTTGAAATAATGCATCTTTGGGAGTTTTATTCGAAACATATGCTTTTTTAAATCTTGCAAATGCAAAAAGTAGTTTTTTACTCAATATGACTATAATAGTCTTACAATCCTGAGATAATGCGAAAAAAGCAATATAAATGTATTCAAGCATAACTTCTAAACAACACATGGAAAATGGCTACTAATACCAAGATATATGTATTTTTGTTAGTTGTACTAGAAAAAGCATCTTTTGTGAGGTTCACAAAGACACAAGTTAGTTTTTTTATTCAATATAACAGTACTAAATATGAAAGGTTTATAATCATAACTCCAAAACCAAACATGAAATTTGTCTTGAAAAGCCTGTAATATTGAATATGTGAGTTTTACCGGAATCAGGTATTTTGGAAAGGATCACAAATACAAAAATCAGGTTTTGTCAAAAATCAGGTTTGTCAAACTCAAAATGTCAGTTTTTGAAACATAACTCCAAAAATACACATGCAAAATGTCTAATAATGCCTGAAGAAATGCATCTTTGAGAGTTTTCCAGAAAAAAAACATTTGGTAGGGTTTGCAAAAACAAAAAGTATATTTTTACTCAATTTGACAGTAATGTACTTAGAATCCTGAGATAATGCGAAAAAAGCAATAAAAACGTATTCCAACATAATTCCTAATCCAAACGTGCAAAATGTCTAAAAATGCCTGTGATATTGAATACATGTGAGTTTTACTAGATACAGTTGTTTTTCTATGGTTTGCAAATACAAAAATGAGGTTTTACTCAATATGACTGTATACTGTAACACTCAATATGACAGTTATTTAAACATAACTCCTACACCACACATGAAAAATGGCTAATAATGCCTGAAATAATGCATCTTTGGGAGTTTTATTCGAAACATATGCTTTTTTAAATCTTGCAAATGCAAAAAGTAGTTTTTTACTCAGTATGACTATAATAGTCTTACAATCCTGAGATAATGCGAAAAAAGCCAGAAAAATGTATTCAAACATAACTTCTAAACAACACATGGAAAATGGCTACTAATGCCAAGATATATGTATTTTTGTTAGTTGTACTAGAAAAATCATCTTTTGTGAGGTTCACAAAGACACAAATTAGTTTGTTTTTTCAATATAACAGTACTAAATATGAAAGGTTTATAATCATAACTCCTAAACCAAACATGAAATTTGTCTTGAAAAGCCTGTAATATTGAATATGTGAGTTTTACCGGAATCAGGTATTTTGGAAAGGATCACAAATACAAAAATCAGGTTTTGTCAAAAATCAGGTTTGTCAAACTCAAAATGTCAGTTTTTGAAACATAACTCCAAAAATACACATACAAAATGTCTAATAATGCCTGAAGAAATGCATCTTTGAGAGTTTTCCAGAAAAAAAATATTTGGTAGGGTTTGCAAAAACAAAAAGTATATTTTTACTCAATTTGACAGTAATGTACTTAGAATCCTGAGATAATGCGAAAAAAGCAATAAAAACGTATTCCAACATAATTCCTAATCCAAACGTGCAAAATGTCTAAAAATGCCTGTGATATTGAATACATGTGAGTTTTACTAGATACAGTTGTTTTTCAATGGTTTGCAAATACAAAAATGAGGTTTTACTCAATATGACTGTATACTTTAACACTCAATATGACAGTTATTTAAACATAACTCCTACACCACACATGAAAAATGGCTAATAATGCTTGAAATAATGCATCTTTGGGAGTTTTATTCGAAACATATGCTTTTTTAAATCTTGCAAATGCAAAAAGTAGTTTTTTTACTCAATATGACTATAATAGTCTTACAATCCTGAGATAATGCGAAAAAAGCAATAAAAATGTATTCAAGCATAACTTCTAAACAACACATGGAAAATGGCTACTAATACCAAGATATATGTATTTTTGTTAGTTGTACTAGAAAAAGCATCTTTTGTGAGGTTCACAAAGACACAAGTTAGTTTTTTTATTCAATATAACAGTACTAAATATGAAAGGTTTATAATCATAACTCCAAAACCAAACATGAAATTTGTCTTGAAAAGCCTGTAATATTGAATATGTGAGTTTTACCGGAATCAGGTATTTTGGAAAAGATCACAAATACAAAAATCAGGTTTTGTCAAAAATCAGGTTTGTCAAACTCAAAATGTCAGTTTTTGAAACATAACTCCAAAAATACACATGCAAAATGTCTAATAATGCCTGAAGAAATGCATCTTTGAGAGTTTTCCAGAAAAAAAAACATTTGGTAGGGTTTGCAAAAACAAAAAGTATATTTTTACTCAATTTGACAGTAATGTACTTAGAATCCTGAGATAATGCGAAAAAAGCAATAAAAACGTATTCCAACATAATTCCTAATCCAAACGTGCAAAATGTCTAAAAATGCCTGTGATATTGAATACATGTGAATTTTACTAGATACAGTTGTTTTTCTATGGTTTGCAAATACAAAAATGAGGTTTTACTCAATATGACTGTATACTGTAACACTCAATATGACAGTTATTTAAACATAACTCCTACACCACACATGAAAAATGGCTAATAATGCTTGAAATAATGCATCTTTGGGAGTTTTATTCGAAACATATGCTTTTTTAAATCTTGCAAATGCAAAAAGTAGTTTTTTACTCAATATGACTATAATAGTCTTACAATCCTGAGATAATGCGAAAAAAGCAATAAAAATGTATTCAAGCATAACTTCTAAACAACACATGGAAAATGGCTACTAATACCAAGATATATGTATTTTTGTTAGTTGTACTAGAAAAAGCATCTTTTGTGAGGTTCACAAAGACACAAGTTAGTTTTTTTATTCAATATAACAGTACTAAATATGAAAGGTTTATAATCATAACTCCAAAACCAAACATGAAATTTGTCTTGAAAAGCCTGTAATATTGAATATGTGAGTTTTACCGGAATCAGGTATTTTGGAAAGGATCACAAATACAAAAATCAGGTTTTGTCAAAAATCAGGTTTGTCAAACTCAAAATGTCAGTTTTTGAAACATAACTCCAAAAATACACATACAAAATGTCTAATAATGCCTGAAGAAATGCATCTTTGAGAGTTTTCCAGAAAAAAAATATGTGGTAGGGTTTGCAAAAACAAAAAGTATATTTTTACTCAATTTGACAGTAATGTACTTAGAATCCTGAGATAATTCGAAAAAAGCAATAAAAACGTATTACAAAATAATTCCTAATCCAAACGTGCAAAATGTCTAAAAATGCCTGTGATATTGAATACATGTGAGTTTTACTAGATACAGTTGTTTTTCAATGGTTTGCAAATACAAAAATGAGGTTTTACTCAATATGACTGTATACTTTAACACTCAATATGACAGTTATTTAAACATAACTCCTACACCACACATGAAAAATGGCTAATAATGCTTGAAATAATGCATCTTTGGGAGTTTTATTCGAAACATATGCTTTTTTAAATCTTGCAAATGCAAAAAGTAGTTTTTTACTCAATATGACTATAATAGTCTTACAATCCTGAGATAATGCGAAAAAAGCAATATAAATGTATTCAAGCATAACTTCTAAACAACACATGGAAAATGGCTACTAATACCAAGATATATGTATTTTTGTTAGTTGTACTAGAAAAAGCATCTTTTGTGAGGTTCACAAAGACACAAGTTAGTTTTTTTATTCAATATAACAGTACTAAATATGAAAGGTTTATAATCATAACTCCAAAACCAAACATGAAATTTGTCTTGAAAAGCCTGTAATATTGAATATGTGAGTTTTACCGGAATCAGGTATTTTGGAAAGGATCACAAATACAAAAATCAGGTTTTGTCAAAAATCAGGTTTGTCAAACTCAAAATGTCAGTTTTTGAAACATAACTCCAAAAATACACATGCAAAATGTCTAATAATGCCTGAAGAAATGCATCTTTGAGAGTTTTCCAGAAAAAAAACATTTGGTAGGGTTTGCAAAAACAAAAAGTATATTTTTACTCAATTTGACAGTAATGTACTTAGAATCCTGAGATAATGCGAAAAAAGCAATAAAAACGTATTCCAACATAATTCCTAATCCAAACGTGCAAAATGTCTAAAAATGCCTGTGATATTGAATACATGTGAGTTTTACTAGATACAGTTGTTTTTCTATGGTTTGCAAATACAAAAATGAGGTTTTACTCAATATGACTGTATACTGTAACACTCAATATGACAGTTATTTAAACATAACTCCTACACCACACATGAAAAATGGCTAATAATGCCTGAAATAATGCATCTTTGGGAGTTTTATTCGAAACATATGCTTTTTTAAATCTTGCAAATGCAAAAAGTAGTTTTTTACTCAGTATGACTATAATAGTCTTACAATCCTGAGATAATGCGAAAAAAGCCAGAAAAATGTATTCAAACATAACTTCTAAACAACACATGGAAAATGGCTACTAATGCCAAGATATATGTATTTTTGTTAGTTGTACTAGAAAAATCATCTTTTGTGAGGTTCACAAAGACACAAATTAGTTTGTTTTTTCAATATAACAGTACTAAATATGAAAGGTTTATAATCATAACTCCTAAACCAAACATGAAATTTGTCTTGAAAAGCCTGTAATATTGAATATGTGAGTTTTACCGGAATCAGGTATTTTGGAAAGGATCACAAATACAAAAATCAGGTTTTGTCAAAAATCAGGTTTGTCAAACTCAAAATGTCAGTTTTTGAAACATAACTCCAAAAATACACATACAAAATGTCTAATAATGCCTGAAGAAATGCATCTTTGAGAGTTTTCCAGAAAAAAAATATTTGGTAGGGTTTGCAAAAACAAAAAGTATATTTTTACTCAATTTGACAGTAATGTACTTAGAATCCTGAGATAATGCGAAAAAAGCAATAAAAACGTATTCCAACATAATTCCTAATCCAAACGTGCAAAATGTCTAAAAATGCCTGTGATATTGAATACATGTGAGTTTTACTAGATACAGTTGTTTTTCAATGGTTTGCAAATACAAAAATGAGGTTTTACTCAATATGACTGTATACTTTAACACTCAATATGACAGTTATTTAAACATAACTCCTACACCACACATGAAAAATGGCTAATAATGCTTGAAATAATGCATCTTTGGGAGTTTTATTCGAAACATATGCTTTTTTAAATCTTGCAAATGCAAAAAGTAGTTTTTTTACTCAATATGACTATAATAGTCTTACAATCCTGAGATAATGCGAAAAAAGCAATAAAAATGTATTCAAGCATAACTTCTAAACAACACATGGAAAATGGCTACTAATACCAAGATATATGTATTTTTGTTAGTTGTACTAGAAAAAGCATCTTTTGTGAGGTTCACAAAGACACAAGTTAGTTTTTTTATTCAATATAACAGTACTGAATATGAAAGGTTTATAATCATAACTCCAAAACCAAACATGAAATTTGTCTTGAAAAGCCTGTAATATTGAATATGTGAGTTTTACCGGAATCAGGTATTTTGGAAAGGATCACAAATACAAAATTCAGGTTTTGTCAAAAATCAGGTTTGTCAAACTCAAAATGTCAGTTTTTGAAACATAACTCCAAAAATACACATGCAAAATGTCTAATAATGGCTGAAGAAATGCATCTTTGAGAGTTTTCCAGAAAAAAAACATTTGGTAGGGTTTGCAAAAACAAAAAGTATATTTTTACTCAATTTGACAGTAATGTACTTAGAATCCTGAGATAATGCGAAAAAAGCAATAAAAACGTATTCCAACATAATTCCTAATCCAAACGTGCAAAATGTCTAAAAATGCCTGTGATATTGAATACATGTGAGTTTTACTAGATAATTTTTTTTTTAAATGGTTTGCAAATACAAAAATGAGGTTTTACTCAATATGACTGTATACTGTAACACTCAATATGACAGTTATTTACACATAACTCCTACACCACACATGAAAAATGGCTAATAATGCCTGAAATAATGCATCTTTGGGAGTTTTATTCGAAACATATGCTTTTTTAAATCTTGCGAATGCAAAAAGTAGTTTTTTACTCAATATGACTATAATAGTCTTACAATCCTGAGATAATGCGAAAAAAGCCAGAAAAATGTATTCAAACATAACTTCTAAACAACACATGGAAAATGGCTACTAATGCCAAGATATATGTATTTTTGTTAGTTGTACTAGAAAAATCATCTTTTGTGAGGTTCACAAAGACACAAGTTAGTTTTTTTTTTCAATATAACAGTACTAAATATGAAAGGTTTATAATCATAACTCCAAAACCAAACATGAAATTTGTCTTGAAAAGCCTGTAATATTGAATATGTGAGTTTTACCGGAATCAGGTATTTTGGAAAGGATCACAAATACAAAAATCAGGTTTTGTCAAAAATCAGGTTTGTCAAACTCAAAATGTCAGTTTTTGAAACATAACTCCAAAAATACACATACAAAATGTCTAATAATGCCTGAAGAAATGCATCTTTGAGAGTTTTCCAGAAAAAAAATATTTGGTAGGGTTTGCAAAAACAAAAAGTAAATTTTTACTCAATTTGACAGTAATGTACTTAGAATCCTGAGATAATGCGAAAAAAGCAATAAAAACGTATTCCAACATAATTCCTAATCCAAACGTGCAAAATGTCTAAAAATGCCTGTGATATTGAATACATGTGAGTTTTACTAGATACAGTTGTTTTTCAATGGTTTGCAAATACAAAAATGAGGTTTTACTCAATATGACTGTATACTTTAACACTCAATATGACAGTTATTTAAACATAACTCCTACACCACACATGAAAAATGGCTAATAATGCTTGAAATAATGCATCTTTGGGAGTTTTATTCGAAACATATGCTTTTTTAAATCTTGCAAATGCAAAAAGTAGTTTTTTTACTCAATATGACTATAATAGTCTTACAATCCTGAGATAATGCGAAAAAAGCAATAAAAATGTATTCAAGCATAACTTCTAAACAACACATGGAAAATGGCTACTAATACCAAGATATATGTATTTTTGTTAGTTGTACTAGAAAAAGCATCTTTTGTGAGGTTCACAAAGACACAAGTTAGTTTTTTTATTCAATATAACAGTACTAAATATGAAAGGTTTATAATCATAACTCCAAAACCAAACATGAAATTTGTCTTGAAAAGCCTGTAATATTGAATATGTGAGTTTTACCGGAATCAGGTATTTTGGAAAAGATCACAAATACAAAAATCAGGTTTTGTCAAAAATCAGGTTTGTCAAACTCAAAATGTCAGTTTTTGAAACATAACTCCAAAAATACACATGCAAAATGTCTAATAATGCCTGAAGAAATGCATCTTTGAGAGTTTTCCAGAAAAAAAAACATTTGGTAGGGTTTGCAAAAACAAAAAGTATATTTTTACTCAATTTGACAGTAATGTACTTAGAATCCTGAGATAATGCGAAAAAAGCAATAAAAACGTATTCCAACATAATTCCTAATCCAAACGTGCAAAATGTCTAAAAATGCCTGTGATATTGAATACATGTGAATTTTACTAGATACAGTTGTTTTTCTATGGTTTGCAAATACAAAAATGAGGTTTTACTCAATATGACTGTATACTGTAACACTCAATATGACAGTTATTTAAACATAACTCCTACACCACACATGAAAAATGGCTAATAATGCTTGAAATAATGCATCTTTGGGAGTTTTATTCGAAACATATGCTTTTTTAAATCTTGCAAATGCAAAAAGTAGTTTTTTACTCAATATGACTATAATAGTCTTACAATCCTGAGATAATGCGAAAAAAGCAATAAAAATGTATTCAAGCATAACTTCTAAACAACACATGGAAAATGGCTACTAATACCAAGATATATGTATTTTTGTTAGTTGTACTAGAAAAAGCATCTTTTGTGAGGTTCACAAAGACACAAGTTAGTTTTTTTATTCAATATAACAGTACTAAATATGAAAGGTTTATAATCATAACTCCAAAACCAAACATGAAATTTGTCTTGAAAAGCCTGTAATATTGAATATGTGAGTTTTACCGGAATCGGGTATTTTGGAAAGGATCACAAATACAAAAATCAGGTTTTGTCAAAAATCAGGTTTGTCAAACTCAAAATGTCAGTTTTTGAAACATAACTCCAAAAATACACATGCAAAATGTCTAATAATGCCTGAAGAAATGCATCTTTGAGAGTTTTCCAGAAAAAAAACATTTGGTAGGGTTTGCAAAAACAAAAAGTATATTTTTACTCAATTTGACAGTAATGTACTTAGAATCCTGAGATAATGCGAAAAAAGCAATAAAAACGTATTCCAACATAATTCCTAATCCAAACGTGCAAAATGTCTAAAAATGCCTGTGATATTGAATACATGTGAGTTTTACTAGATACTTTTTTTTTAAAATGGTTTGCAAATACAAAAATGAGGTTTTACTCAATATGACTGTATACTGTAACACTCAATATGACAGTTATTTACACATAACTCCTACACCACACATGAAAAATGGCTAATAATGCCTGAAATAATGCATCTTTGGGAGTTTTATTCGAAACATATGCTTTTTTAAATCTTGCGAATGCAAAAAGTAGTTTTTTACTCAATATGACTATAATAGTCTTACAATCCTGAGATAATGCGAAAAAAGCCAGAAAAATGTATTCAAACATAACTTCTAAACAACACATGGAAAATGGCTACTAATGCCAAGATATATGTATTTTTGTTAGTTGTACTAGAAAAATCATCTTTTGTGAGGTTCACAAAGACACAAGTTAGTTTTTTTTTCAATATAACAGTACTAAATATGAAAGGTTTATAATCATAACTCCAAAACCAAACATGAAATTTGTCTTGAAAAGCCTGTAATATTGAATATGTGAGTTTTACCGGAATCAGGTATTTTGGAAAGGATCACAAATACAAAAATCAGGTTTTGTCAAAAATCAGGTTTGTCAAACTCAAAATGTCAGTTTTTGAAACATAACTCCAAAAATACACATACAAAATGTCTAATAATGCCTGAAGAAATGCATCTTTGAGAGTTTTCCAGAAAAAAAATATTTGGTAGGGTTTGCAAAAACAAAAAGTATATTTTTACTCAATTTGACAGTAATGTACTTAGAATCCTGAGATAATGCGAAAAAAGCAATAAAAACGTATTCCAACATATTTCCTAATCCAAACGTGCAAAATGTCTAAAAATGCCTGTGATATTGAATACATGTGAGTTTTACTAGATACAGTTGTTTTTCAATGGTTTGCAAATACAAAAATGAGGTTTTACTCAATATGACTGTATACTTTAACACTCAATATGACAGTTATTTAAACATAACTCCTACACCACACATGAAAAATGGCTAATAATGCTTGAAATAATGCATCTTTGGGAGTTTTATTCGAAACATATGCTTTTTTAAATCTTGCAAATGCAAAAAGTAGTTTTTTACTCAATATGACTATAATAGTCTTACAATCCTGAGATAATGCGAAAAAAGCCAGAAAAATGTATTCAAACATAACTTCTAAACAACACATGGAAAATGGCTACTAATGCCAAGATATATGTATTTTTGTTAGTTGTACTAGAAAAATCATCTTTTGTGAGGTTCACAAAGACACAAGTTAGTTTTTTTTTCTCAATATAACAGTACTAAATATGAAAGGTTTATAATCATAACTCCAAAACCAAACATGAAATTTGTCTTGAAAAGCCTGTAATATTGAATATGTGAGTTTTACCGGAATCAGGTATTTTGGAAAGGATCACAAATACAAAAATCAGGTTTTGTCAAAAATCAGGTTTGTCAAACTCAAAATGTCAGTTTTTGAAACATAACTCCAAAAATACACATACAAAATGTCTAATAATGCCTGAAGAAATGCATCTTTGAGAGTTTTCCAGAAAAAAAATATTTGGTAGGGTTTGCAAAAACAAAAAGTATATTTTTACTCAATTTGACAGTAATGTACTTAGAATCCTGAGATAATGCGAAAAAAGCAATAAAAACGTATTCCAACATAATTCCTAATCCAAACGTGCAAAATGTCTAAAAATGCCTGTGATATTGAATACATGTGAGTTTTACTAGATACAGTTGTTTTTCAATGGTTTGCAAATACAAAAATGAGGTTTTACTCAATATGACTGTATACTTTAACACTCAATATGACAGTTATTTAAACATAACTCCTACACCACACATGAAAAATGGCTAATAATGCTTGAAATAATGCATCTTTGGGAGTTTTATTCGAAACATATGCTTTTTTAAATCTTGCAAATGCAAAAAGTAGTTTTTTTACTCAATATGACTATAATAGTCTTACAATCCTGAGATAATGCGAAAAAAGCAATAAAAATGTATTCAAGCATAACTTCTAAACAACACATGGAAAATGGCTACTAATACCAAGATATATGTATTTTTGTTAGTTGTACTAGAAAAAGCATCTTTTGTGAGGTTCACAAAGACACAAGTTAGTTTTTTTATTCAATATAACAGTACTAAATATGAAAGGTTTATAATCATAACTCCAAAACCAAACATGAAATTTGTCTTGAAAAGCCTGTAATATTGAATATGTGAGTTTTACCGGAATCAGGTATTTTGGAAAAGATCACAAATACAAAAATCAGGTTTTGTCAAAAATCAGGTTTGTCAAACTCAAAATGTCAGTTTTTGAAACATAACTCCAAAAATACACATGCAAAATGTCTAATAATGCCTGAAGAAATGCATCTTTGAGAGTTTTCCAGAAAAAAAAAACATTTGGTAGGGTTTGCAAAAACAAAAAGTATATTTTTACTCAATTTGACAGTAATGTACTTAGAATCCTGAGATAATGCGAAAAAAGCAATAAAAACGTATTCCAACATAATTCCTAATCCAAACGTGCAAAATGTCTAAAAATGCCTGTGATATTGAATACATGTGAATTTTACTAGATACAGTTGTTTTTCTATGGTTTGCAAATACAAAAATGAGGTTTTACTCAATATGACTGTATACTGTAACACTCAATATGACAGTTATTTAAACATAACTCCTACACCACACATGAAAAATGGCTAATAATGCTTGAAATAATGCATCTTTGGGAGTTTTATTCGAAACATATGCTTTTTTAAATCTTGCAAATGCAAAAAGTAGTTTTTTACTCAATATGACTATAATAGTCTTACAATCCTGAGATAATGCGAAAAAAGCAATAAAAATGTATTCAAGCATAACTTCTAAACAACACATGGAAAATGGCTACTAATACCAAGATATATGTATTTTTGTTAGTTGTACTAGAAAAAGCATCTTTTGTGAGGTTCACAAAGACACAAGTTAGTTTTTTTATTCAATATAACAGTACTAAATATGAAAGGTTTATAATCATAACTCCAAAACCAAACATGAAATTTGTCTTGAAAAGCCTGTAATATTGAATATGTGAGTTTTACCGGAATCAGGTATTTTGGAAAGGATCACAAATACAAAAATCAGGTTTTGTCAAAAATCAGGTTTGTCAAACTCAAAATGTCAGTTTTTGAAACATAACTCCAAAAATACACATACAAAATGTCTAATAATGCCTGAAGAAATGCATCTTTGAGAGTTTTCCAGAAAAAAAATATGTGGTAGGGTTTGCAAAAACAAAAAGTATATTTTTACTCAATTTGACCGTAATGTACTTAGAATCCTGAGATAATGCGAAAAAAGCAATAAAAACGTATTCCAACATAATTCCTAATCCAAACGTGCAAAATGTCTAAAAATGCCTGTGATATTGAATACATGTGAGTTTTACTAGATACAGTTGTTTTTTAATGGTTTGCAAATACAAAAATGAGGTTTTACTCAATATGACTGTATACTGTAACACTCAATATGACAGTTATTTAAACATAACTCCTACACCACACATGAAAAATGGCTAATAATGCTTGAAATAATGCATCTTTGGGAGTTTTATTCGAAACATATGCTTTTTTAAATCTTGCAAATGCAAAAAGTAGTTTTTTACTCAATATGACTATAATAGTCTTACAATCCTGAGATAATGCGAAAAAAGCAATAAAAATGTATTCAAGCATAACTTCTAAACAACACATGGAAAATGGCTACTAATACCAAGATATATGTATTTTTGTTAGTTGTACTAGAAAAAGCATCTTTTGTGAGGTTCACAAAGACACAAGTTAGTTTTTTTATTCAATATAACAGTACTAAATATGAAAGGTTTATAATCATAACTCCAAAACCAAACATGAAATTTGTCTTGAAAAGCCTGTAATATTGAATATGTGAGTTTTACCGGAATCAGGTATTTTGGAAAGGATCACAAATACAAAAATCAGGTTTTGTCAAAAATCAGGTTTGTCAAACTCAAAATGTCAGTTTTTGAAACATAACTCCAAAAATACACATACAAAATGTCTAATAATGCCTGAAGAAATGCATCTTTGAGAGTTTTCCAGAAAAAAAATATTTGGTAGGGTTTGCAAAAACAAAAAGTATATTTTTACTCAATTTGACAGTAATGTACTTAGAATCCTGAGATAATGCGAAAAAAGCAATAAAAACGTATTCCAACATAATTCCTAATCCAAACGTGCAAAATGTCTAAAAATGCCTGTGATTTTGAATACATGTGAGTTTTACTAGATACAGTTGTTTTTCAATGGTTTGCAAATACAAAAATGAGGTTTTACTCAATATGACTGTATACTGTAACACTCAATATGACAGTTATTTAAACATAACTCCTACACCACACATGAAAAATGGCTAATAATGCTTGAAATAATGCATCTTTGGGAGTTTTATTCGAAACATATGCTTTTTTAAATCTTGCAAATGCAAAAAGTAGTTTTTTACTCAATATGACTAAAATAGTCTTACAATCCTGAGATAATGCGAAAAAAGCAATAAAAATGTATTCAAGCATAACTTCTAAACAACACATGGAAAATGGCTACTAACACCAAGATATATGTATTTTTGTTAGTTGTACTAGAAAAAGCATCTTTTGTGAGGTTCACAAAGACACAAGTTAGTTTTTTTATTCAATATAACAGTACTAAATATGAAAGGTTTATAATCATAACTCCAAAACCAAACATGAAATTTGTCTTGAAAAGCCTGTAATATTGAATATGTGAGTTTTACCGGAATCAGGTATTTTGGAAAGGATCACAAATACAAAAATCAGTCAAAAATCAGGTTTGTCAAACTCAAAATGTCAGTTTTTGAAACATAACTCCAAAAAATACACATACAAAATGTCTAATAATGCCTGAAGAAATGCATATTTGAGAGTTTTCCAGAAAAAAAATATTTGGTAGGGTTTGAAAAACAAAAAGTATATTTTTACTCAATTTGACAGTAATGTACTTAGAATCCTGAGATAATGCGAAAAAAGCAATAAAAACGTATTCCAACATAATTCCTAATCCAAACGTGCAAAATGTCTAAAAATGCCTGTGATATTGAATACATGTGAGTTTTACTAGATACAGTTGTTTTTCAATGGTTTGCAAATACAAAAATGAGGTTTTACCTCAATATGACTGTATACTTTAACACTCAATATGACAGTTATTTAAACATAACTCCTACACCACACATGAAAAAGGGCTAATAATGCTTGAAATAATGCATCTTTGGGAGTTTTATTCGAAACATATGCTTTTTTTAAATCTTGCAAATGCAAAAAGTAGTTTTTTACTCAATATGACTATAATAGTCTTACAATCCTGAGATAATGCGAAAAAAGCCAGAAAAATTTATTCAAGCATAACTTCTAAACAACACATGGAAAATGGCTACTAATACCAAGATATATGTATTTTTGTTAGTTGTACTAGAAAAAGCATCTTTTGTGAGGTTCACAAAGACACAAGTTAGTTTTTTTATTCAATATAACAGTACTAAATATGAAAGGTTTATAATCATAACTCCAAAACCAAACATGAAATTTGTCTTGAAAAGCCTGTAATATTGAATATGTGAGTTTTACCGGAATCAGGTATTTTGGAAAGGATCACAAATACAAAAATCAGGTTTTGTCAAAAATCAGGTTTGTCAAACTCAAAATGTCAGTTTTTGAAACATAACTCCAAAAAATACACATGCAAAATGTCTAATAATGCCTGAAGAAATGCATCTTTGAGAGTTTTCCAGAAAAAAAAACATTTGGTAGGGTTTGCAAAAACAAAAAGTAATATTTTTACTCAATTTGACAGTAATGTACTTAGAATCCTGAGATAATGCGAAAAAAGCAATAAAAACGTATTCCAACATAATTCCTAATCCAAACGTGCAAAATGTCTAAAAATGCCTGTGATATTGAATACATGTGAGTTTTACTAGATACAGTTGTTTTTCAATGGTTTGCAAATACAAAAATGAGGTTTTACTCAATATGACTGTATACTGTAACACTCAATATGACAGTTATTTAAACATAACTCCTACACCACACATGAAAAATGGCTAATAATGCTTGAAATAATGCATCTTTGGGAGTTTTATTCGAAACATATGCTTTTTTAAATCTTGCAAATGCAAAAAGTAGTTTTTTACTCAATATGACTATAATAGTCTTACAATCCTGAGATAATGCGAAAAAAGCCAGAAAAATGTATTCAAGCATAACTTCTAAACAACACATGGAAAATGGCTACTAATACCAAGATATATGTATTTTTGTTAGTTGTACTAGAAAAAAGCATCTTTTGTGAGGTTCACAAAGACACAAGTTAGTTTTTTTATTCAATATAACAGTACTAAATATGAAAGGTTTATAATCATAACTCCAAAACCAAACATGAAATTTGTCTTGAAAAGCCTGTAATATTGAATATGTGAGTTTTACCGGAATCAGGTATTTTGGAAAGGATCACAAATACAAAAATCAGGTTTTGTCAAAAATCAGGTTTGTCAAACTCAAAATGTCAGTTTTTGAAACATAACTCCAAAAATACACATACAAAATGTCTAATAATGCCTGAAGAAATGCATCTTTGAGAGTTTTCCAGAAAAAAAATATTTGGTAGGGTTTGCAAAAACAAAAAGTATATTTTTACTCAATTTGACAGTAATGTACTTAGAATCCTGAGATAATGCGAAAAAAGCAATAAAAACGTATTCCAACATAATTCCTAATCCAAACGTGCAAAATGTCTAAAAATGCCTGTGATATTGAATACATGTGAGTTTTACTAGATACAGTTGTTTTTCAATGGTTTGCAAATACAAAAATGAGGTTTTACTCAATATGACTGTATACTGTAACACTCAATATGACAGTTATTTAAACATAACTCCTACACCACACATGAAAAATGGCTAATAATGCTTGAAATAATGCATCTTTGGGAGTTTTATTCGAAACATATGCTTTTTTAAATCTTGCAAATGCAAAAAGTAGTTTTTTACTCAATATGACTATAATAGTCTTACAATCCTGAGATAATGCGAAAAAAAGCCAGAAAAATGTATTCAAACATAACTTCTAAACAACACATGGAAAATGGCTACTAATGCCAAGATATATGTATTTTTGTTAGTTGTACTAGAAAAATCATCTTTTGTGAGGTTCACAAAGACACAAGTTAGTTTTTTTTTTCAAAAAACAGTACTAAATATGAAAGGTTTATAATCATAACTCCAAAACCAAACATGAAATTTGTCTTGAAAAGCCTGTAATATTGAATATGTGAGTTTTACCGGAATCAGGTATTTTGGAAAGGATCACAAATACAAAAATCAGGTTTTGTCAAAAATCAGGTTTGTCAAACTCAAAATGTCAGTTTTTGAAACATAACTCCAAAAATACACATACAAAATGTCTAATAATGCCTGAAGAAATGCATATTTGAGAGTTTTCCAGAAAAAAAATATTTGGTAGGGTTTGCAAAAACAAAAAGTATATTTTTACTCAATTTGACAGTAATGTACTTAGAATCCTGAGATTAATGCGAAAAAAGCAATACAAACGTATTCCAACATAATTCCTAATCCAAACGTGCAAAATGTCTAAAAATGCCTGTGATATTGAATACATGTGAGTTTTACTAGATACAGTTGTTTTTCAATGGTTTGCAAATACAAAAATGAGGTTTTACTCAATATGACTGTATACTGTAACACTCAATATGACAGTTATTTAAACATAACTCCTACACAACACATGAAAAAGGGCTAATAATGCTTGAAATAATGCATCTTTGGGAGTTTTATTCGAAACATATGCTTTTTTAAATCTTGCAAATGCAAAAAGTAGTTTTTTACTCAATATGACTATAATAGTCTTACAATCCTGAGATAATGCGAAAAAAGCAATAAAAATGTATTCAAGCATAACTTCCAAACAACACATGGAAAATGGCTACTAATACCAAGATATATGTATTTTTGTTAGTTGTACTAGAAAAATCATCTTTGTGAGGTTCACAAAGACACACGTTAGTTTTTTTATTCAATATAACAGTACTAAATATGAAAGGTTTATAATCATAACTCCAAAACCAAACATGAAATTTGTCTTGAAAAGCCTGTAATATTGAATATGTGAGTTTTACCGGAATCAGGTATTTTGGAAAGGATCACAAATACAAAAATCAGGTTTTGTCAAAAATCAGGTTTGTCAAACTCAAAATGTCAGTTTTTGAAACATAACTCCAAAAATACACATGCAAAATGTCTAATAATGCCTGAAGAAATGCATCTTTGAGAGTTTTCCAGAAAAAAAACATTTGGTAGGGTTTGCAAAAACAAAAAGTAATATTTTTACTCAATTTGACAGTAATGTACTTAGAATCCTGAGATAATGCGAAAAAAGCAATAAAAACGTATTCCAACATAATTCCTAATCCAAACGTGCAAAATGTCTAAAAATGCCTGTGATATTGAATACATGTGAGTTTTACTAGATACAGTTGTTTTTCAATGGTTTGCAAATACAAAAATGAGGTTTTACTCAATATGACTGTATACTGTAACACTCAATATGACAGTTATTT
Source organism: Nerophis ophidion (assembly GCF_033978795.1). NCBI lineage: Eukaryota > Metazoa > Chordata > Actinopteri > Syngnathiformes > Syngnathidae > Nerophis > Nerophis ophidion. Next base: position 25,788,277 of record NC_084632.1, on the reverse strand, counting down.
AAACATAACTCCTACACCACACATGAAAAATGGCTAATAATGCTTGAAATAATGCATCTTTGGGAGTTTTATTCGAAACATATGCTTTTTTAAATCTTGCAAATGCAAAAAGTAGTTTTTTACTCAATATGACTATAATAGTCTTACAATCCTGAGATAATGCGAAAAAAGCCAGAAAAATGTATTCAAGCATAACTTCTAAACAACACATGGAAAATGGCTACTAATACCAAGATATATGTATTTTTGTTAGTTGTACTAGAAAAAGCATCTTTTGTGAGGTTCACAAAGACACAAGTTAGTTTTTTTATTCAATATAACAGTACTAAATATGAAAGGTTTATAATCATAACTCCAAAACCAAACATGAAATTTGTCTTGAAAAGCCTGTAATATTGAATATGTGAGTTTTACCGGAATCAGGTATTTTGGAAAGGATCACAAATACAAAAATCAGGTTTTGTCAAAAATCAGGTTTGTCAAACTCAAAATGTCAGTTTTTGAAACATAACTCCAAAAATACACATGCAAAATGTCTAATAATGCCTGAAGAAATGCATCTTTGAGAGTTTTCCAGAAAAAAAAACATTTGGTAGGGTTTGCAAAAACAAAAAGTATATTTTTACTCAATTTGACAGTAATGTACTTAGAATCCTGAGATAATGCGAAAAAAAGCAATAAAAACGTATTCCAACATAATTCCTAATCCAAACGTGCAAAATGTCTAAAAATGCCTGTGATATTGAATACATGTGAATTTTACTAGATACAGTTGTTTTTCTATGGTTTGCAAATACAAAAATGAGGTTTTACTCAATATGACTGTATACTGTAACACTCAATATGACAGTTATTTAAACATAACTCCTACACCACACATGAAAAATGGCTAATAATGCCTGAAATAATGCATCTTTGGGAGTTTTATTCGAAACATATGCTTTTTTAAATCTTGCGAATGCAAAAAGTAGTTTTTTACTCAATATGACTATAATAGTCTTACAATCCTGAGATAATGCGAAAAAAGCCAGAAAAATGTATTCAAACATAACTTCTAAACAACACATGGAAAATGGCTACTAATGCCAAGATATATGTATTTTTGTTAGTTGTACTAGAAAAATCATCTGTTGTGAGGTTCACAAAGACACAAGTTAGTTTTTTTTTTCAATATAACAATACTAAATATGAAAGGTTTATAATCATAACTCCAAAACCAAACATGAAATTTGTCTTGAAAAGCCTGTAATATTGAATATGTGAGTTTTACCGGAATCAGGTATTTTGGAAAGGATCACAAATACAAAAATCAGGTTTTGTCAAAAATCAGGTTTGTCAAACTCAAAATGTCAGTTTTTGAAACATAACTCCAAAAATACACATACAAAATGTCTAATAATGCCTGAAGAAATGCATCTTTGAGAGTTTTCCAGAAAAAAAATATTTGGTAGGGTTTGCAAAAACAAAAAGTATATTTTTACTCAATTTGACAGTAATGTACTTAGAATCCTGAGATAATGCGAAAAAAGCAATAAAAACGTATTCCAACATAATTCCTAATCCAAACGTGCAAAATGTCTAAAAATGCCTGTGATATTGAATACATGTGAGTTTTACTAGATACAGTTGTTTTTCAATGGTTTGCAAATACAAAAATGAGGTTTTACTCAATATGACTGTATACTGTAACACTCAATATGACAGTTATTTAAACATAACTCCTACACCACACATGAAAAATGGCTAATAATGCTTGAAATAATGCATCTTTGGGAGTTTTATTCGAAACATATGCTTTTTTAAATCTTGCAAATGCAAAAAGTAGTTTTTTACTCAATATGACTATAATAGTCTTACAATCCTGAGATAATGCGAAAAAAGCAATAAAAATGTATTCAAGCATAACTTCTAAACAACACATGGAAAATGGCTACTAATACCAAGATATATGTATTTTTGTTAGTTGTACTAGAAAAATCATCTTTTGTGAGGTTCACAAAGACACAAGTTAGTTTTTTTATTCAATATAACAGTACTAAATATGAAAGGTTTATAATCATAACTCCAAAACCAAACATGAAATTTGTCTTGAAAAGCCTGTAATATTGAATATGTGAGTTTTACCGGAATCAGGTATTTTGGAAAGGATCACAAATACAAAAATCAGGTTTTGTCAAAAATCAGGTTTGTCAAACTCAAAATGTCAGTTTTTGAAACATAACTCCAAAAATACACATGCAAAATGTCTAATAATGCCTGAAGAAATGCATCTTTGAGAGTTTTCCAGAAAAAAAAACATTTGGTAGGGTTTGCAAAAAACAAAAAGTATATTTTTACTCAATTTGACAGTAATGTACTTAGAATCCTGAGATAATGCGAAAAAAGCAATAAAAACGTATTCCAACATAATTCCTAATCCAAACGTGCAAAATGTCTAAAAATGCCTGTGATATTGAATACATGTGAGTTATACTAGATACAGTTGTTTTTCTATGGTTTGCAAATACAAAAATGAGGTTTTACTCAATATGGACTGTATACTGTAACACTCAATATGACAGTTATTTAAACATAACTCCTACACCACACATGAAAAATGGCTAATAATGCCTGAAATAATGCATCTTTGGGAGTTTTATTCGAAACATATGCTTTTTTAAATCTTGCAAATGCAAAAAGTAGTTTTTTACTCAATATGACTATAATAGTCTACACCTACAATCCTGAGATAATGCGAAAAAAGCCAGAAAAATGTATTCAAACATAACTTCTAAACAACACATGGAAAATGGCTACTAATGCCAAGATATATGTATTTTTGTTAGTTGTACTAGAAAAATCATCTTTTGTGAGGTTCACAAAGACACAAATTAGTTGTTTTTTTCAATATAACAGTACTAAATATGAAAGGTTTATAATCATAACTCCAAAACCAAACATGAAATTTGTCTTGAAAAGCCTGTAATATTGAATATGTGAGTTTTACCGGAATCAGGTATTTTGGAAAGGATCACAAATACAAAAATCAGGTTTTGTCAAAAATCAGGTTTGTCAAACTCAAAATGTCAGTTTTTGAAACATAACTCCAAAAATACACATACAAAATGTCTAATAATGCCTGAAGAAATGCATCTTTGAGAGTTTTCCAGAAAAAAAATATTTGGTAGGGTTTGCAAAAACAAAAAGTATATTTTTACTCAATTTGACAGTAATGTACTTAGAATCCTGAGATAATGCGAAAAAAGCAATAAAAAACGTATTCCTACATAATTCCTAATCCAAACGTGCAAAATGTCTAAAAATGCCTGTGATATTGAATACATGTGAGTTTTACTAGATACAGTTGTTTTTCAATGGTTTGCAAATACAAAAATGAGGTTTTACTCAATATGACTGTATACTTTAACACTCAATATGACAGTTATTTAAACATAACTCCTACACCACACATGAAAAATGGCTAATAATGCTTGAAATAATGCATCTTTGGGAGTTTTATTCGAAACATATGCTTTTTTAAATCTTGCAAATGCAAAAAGTAGTTTTTTACTCAATATGACTATAATAGTCTTACAATCCTGAGATAATGCGAAAAAAGCAATAAAAATGTATTCAAGCATAACTTCAAAACAACACATGGAAAATGGCTACTAATACCAAGATATATGTATTTTTGTTAGTTGTACTAGAAAAAACATCTTTTGTGAGGTTCACAAAGACACAAGTTAGTTTTTTTATTCAATATAACAGTACTAAATATGAAAGGTTTATAATCATAACTCCAAAACCAAACATGAAATTTGTCTTGAAAAGCCTGTAATATTGAATATGTGAGTTTTACAGGAATCAGGTATTTTGGAAAGGATCACAAATACAAAAATCAGGTTTTGTCAAAAATCAGGTTTGTCAAACTCAAAATGTCAGTTTTTGAAACATAACTCCAAAAATACACATGCAAAATGTCTAATAATGCCTGAAGAAATGCATCTTTGAGAGTTTTCCAGAAAAAAAAAACATTTGGTAGGGTTTGCAAAAACAAAAAGTATATTTTTACTCAATTTGACAGTAATGTACTTAGAATCCTGAGATAATGCGAAAAAAAGCAATAAAAACGTATTCCAACATAATTCCTAATCCAAACGTGCAAAATGTCTAAAAATGCCTGTGATATTGAATACATGTGAGTTTTACTAGATACAGTTGTTTTTCTATGGTTTGCAAATACAAAAATGAGGTTTTACTCAATATGACTGTATACTGTAACACTCAATATGACAGTTATTTAAACATAACTCCTACACCACACATGAAAAATGGCTAATAATGCCTGAAATAATGCATCTTTGGGAGTTTTATTCGAAACATATGCTTTTTTAAATCTTGCAAATGCAAAAAGTAGTTTTTTACTCAATATGACTATAATAGTCTTACAATCCTGAGATAATGCGAAAAAAGCCAGAAAAATGTATTCAAACATAACTTCTAAACAACACATGGAAAATGGCTACTAATGCCAAGATATATGTATTTTTGTTAGTTGTACTAGAAAAATCATCTTTTGTGAGGTTCACAAAGACACAAATTAGTTTTTTTTTTCAATATAACAGTACTAAATATGAAAGGTTTATAATCATAACTCCAAAACCAAACATGAAATTTGTCTTGAAAAGCCTGTAATATTGAATATGTGAGTTTTACCGGAATCAGGTATTTTGGAAAGGATCACAAATACAAAAATCAGGTTTTGTCAAAAATCAGGTTTGTCAAACTCAAAATGTCAGTTTTTGAAACATAACTCCAAAAATACACATGCAAAATGTCTAATAATGCCTGAAGAAATGCATCTTTGAGAGTTTTCCAGAAAAAAAATATTTGGTAGGGTTTGCAAAAACAAAAAGTATATTTTTACTCAATTTGACAGTAATGTACTTAGAATCCTGAGATAATGCGAAAAAAGCAATAAAAACGTATTCCTACATAATTCCTAATCCAAACGTGCAAAATGTCTAAAAATGCCTGTGATATTGAATACATGTGAGTTTTACTAGATACAGTTGTTTTTCAATGGTTTGCAAATACAAAAATGAGGTTTTACTCAATATGACTGTATACTTTAACACTCAATATGACAGTTATTTAAACATAACTCCTACACCACACATGAAAAATGGCTAATAATGCTTGAAATAATGCATCTTTGGGAGTTTTATTCGAAACATATGCTTTTTTAAATCTTGCAAATGCAAAAAGTAGTTTTTTACTCAATATGACTATAATAGTCTTACAATCCTGAGATAATGCGAAAAAAGCAATAAAAATGTATTCAAGCATAACTTCTAAACAACACATGGAAAATGGCTACTAATACCAAGATATATGTATTTTTGTTAGTTGTACTAGAAAAAGCATCTTTTGTGAGGTTCACAAAGACACAAGTTAGTTTTTTTATTCAATATAACAGTACTAAATATGAAAGGTTTATAATCATAACTCCAAAACCAAACATGAAATTTGTCTTGAAAAGCCTGTAATATTGAATATGTGAGTTTTACCGGAATCAGGTATTTTGGAAAGGATCACAAATACAAAAATCAGGTTTTGTCAAAAATCAGGTTTGTCAAACTCAAAATGTCAGTTTTTGAAACATAACTCCAAAAATACACATGCAAAATGTCTAATAATGCCTGAAGAAATGCATCTTTGAGAGTTTTCCAGAAAAAAAACATTTGGTAGGGTTTGCAAAAACAAAAAGTATATTTTTACTCAATTTGACAGTAATGTACTTAGAATCCTGAGATAATGCGAAAAAAGCAATAAAAACGTATTCCAACATAATTCCTAATCCAAACGTGCAAAATGTCTAAAAATGCCTGTGATATTGAATACATGTGAATTTTACTAGATACAGTTGTTTTTCTATGGTTTGCAAATACAAAAATGAGGTTTTACTCAATATGACTGTATACTGTAACACTCAATATGACAGTTATTTAAACATAACTCCTACACCACACATGAAAAATGGCTAATAATGCCTGAAATAATGCATCTTTGGGAGATTTCTTCGAAACATATGCTTTTTTAAATCTTGCGAATGCCAAAAGTAGTTTTTTACTCAATATGACTATAATAGTCTTACAATCCTGAGATAATGCGAAAAAAGCCAGAAAAATGTATTCAAACATAACTTCTAAACAACACATGGAAAATGGCTACTAATGCCAAGATATATGTATTTTTGTTAGTTGTACTAGAAAAATCATCTGTTGTGAGGTTCACAAAGACACAAGTTAGTTTTTTTTTTCAATATAACAATACTAAATATGAAAGGTTTATAATCATAACTCCAAAACCAAACATGAAATTTGTCTTGAAAAGCCTGTAATATTGAATATGTGAGTTTTACCGGAATCAGGTATTTTGGAAAAGATCACAAATACAAAAATCAGGTTTTGTCAAAAATCAGGTTTGTCAAACTCAAAATGTCAGTTTTTGAAACATAACTCCAAAAATACACATACAAAATGTCTAATAATGCCTGAAGAAATGCATCTTTGAGAGTTTTCCAGAAAAAAAATATTTGGTAGGGTTTGCAAAAACAAAAAGTATATTTTTACTCAATTTGACAGTAATGTACTTAGAATCCTGAGATAATGCGAAAAAAGCAATAAAAACGTATTCCAACATAATTCCTAATCCAAACGTGCAAAATGTCTAAAAATGCCTGTGATATTGAATACATGTGAGTTTTACTAGATACAGTTGTTTTTCAATGGTTTGCAAATACAAAAATGAGGTTTTACTCAATATGACTGTATACTGTAACACTCAATATGACAGTTATTTAAACATAACTCCTACACCACACATGAAAAATGGCTAATAATGCTTGAAATAATGCATCTTTGGGAGTTTTATTCGAAACATATGCTTTTTTAAATCTTGCAAATGCAAAAAGTAGTTTTTTACTCAATATGACTATAATAGTCTTACAATCCTGAGATAATGCGAAAAAAGCAATAAAAATGTATTCAAGCATAACTTCTAAACAACACATGGAAAATGGCTACTAATACCAAGATATATGTATTTTTGTTAGTTGTACTAGAAAAAGCATCTTTTGTGAGGTTCACAAAGACACAAGTTAGTTTTTTTATTCAATATAACAGTACTAAATATGAAAGGTTTATAATCATAACTCCAAAACCAAACATGAAATTTGTCTTGAAAAGCCTGTAATATTGAATATGTGAGTTTTACCGGAATCAGGTATTTTGGAAAGGATCACAAATACAAAAATCAGGTTTTGTCAAAAATCAGGTTTGTCAAACTCAAAATGTCAGTTTTTGAAACATAACTCCAAAAATACACATGCAAAATGTCTAATAATGCCTGAAGAAATGCATCTTTGAGAGTTTTCCAGAAAAAAAACATTTGGTAGGGTTTGCAAAAACAAAAAGTATATTTTTACTCAATTTGACAGTAATGTACTTAGAATCCTGAGATAATGCGAAAAAAGCAATAAAAACGTATTCCAACATAATTCCTAATCCAAACGTGCAAAATGTCTAAAAATGCCTGTGATATTGAATACATGTGAGTTTTATTAGATACAGTTGTTTTTCTATGGTTTGCAAATACAAAAATGAGGTTTTACTCAATATGACTGTATACTGTAACACTCAATATGACAGTTATTTAAACATAACTCCTACACCACACATGAAAAATGGCTATTAATGCCTGAAATAATGCATCTTTGGGAGTTTTATTCGAAACATATGCTTTTTTAAATCTTGCAAATGCAAAAAGTAGTTTTTTACTCAATATGACTATAATAGTCTTACAATCCTGAGATAATGCGAAAAAAGCCAGAAAAATGTATTCAAACATAACTTCTAAACAACACATGGAAAATGGCTACTAATGCCAAGATATATGTATTTTTGTTAGTTGTACTAGAAAAATCATCTTTTGTGAGGTTCACAAAGACACAAGTTAGTTTTTTTTTTCAAAAAACAGTACTAAATATGAAAGGTTTATAATCATAACTCCAAAACCAAACATGAAATTTGTCTTGAAAAGCCTGTAATATTGAATATGTGAGTTTTACCGGAATCAGGTATTTTGGAAAGGATCACAAATACAAAAATCAGGTTTTGTCAAAAATCAGGTTTGTCAAACTCAAAATGTCAGTTTTTGAAACATAACTCCAAAAATACACATACAAAATGTCTAATAATGCCTGAAGAAATGCATATTTGAGAGTTTTCCAGAAAAAAAATATTTGGTAGGGTTTGCAAAAACAAAAAGTATATTTTTACTCAATTTGACAGTAATGTACTTAGAATCCTGAGATAATGCGAAAAAAGCAATAAAAACGTATTCCAACATAATTCCTAATCCAAACGTGCAAAATGTCTAAAAATGCCTGTGATATTGAATACATGTGAGTTTTACTAGATACAGTTGTTTTTCAATGGTTTGCAAATACAAAAATGAGGTTTTACTCAATATGACTGTATACTTTAACACTCAATATGACAGTTATTTAAACATAACTCCTACACCACACATGAAAAAGGGCTAATAATGCTTGAAATAATGCATCTTTGGGAGTTTTATTCGAAACATATGCTTTTTTAAATCTTGCAAATGCAAAAAGTAGTTTTTTACTCAATATGACTATAATAGTCTTACAATCCTGAGATAATGCGAAAAAAGCAATAAAAATGTATTCAAGCATAACTTCTAAACAACACATGGAAAATGGCTACTAATACCAAGATATATGTATTTTTGTTAGTTGTACTAGAAAAATCATCTTTTGTGAGGTTCACAAAGACACACGTTAGTTTTTTTATTCAATATAACAGTACTAAATATGAAAGGTTTATAATCATAACTCCAAAACCAAACATGAAATTTGTCTTGAAAAGCCTGTAATATTGAATATGTGAGTTTTACCGGAATCAGGTATTTTGGAAAGGATCACAAATACAAAAATCAGGTTTTGTCAAAAATCAGGTTTGTCAAACTCAAAATGTCAGTTTTTGAAACATAACTCCAAAAATACACATGCAAAATGTCTAATAATGCCTGAAGAAATGCATCTTTGAGAGTTTTCCAGAAAAAAAACATTTGGTAGGGTTTGCAAAAACAAAAAGTAATATTTTTACTCAATTTGACAGTAATGTACTTAGAATCCTGAGATAATGCGAAAAAAGCAATAAAAACGTATTCCAACATAATTCCTAATCCAAACGTGCAAAATGTCTAAAAATGCCTGTGATATTGAATACATGTGAGTTTTACTAGATACAGTTGTTTTTCAATGGTTTGCAAATACAAAAATGAGGTTTTACTCAATATGACTGTATACTGTAACACTCAATATGACAGTTATTTAAACATAACTCCTACACCACACATGAAAAATGGCTAATAATGCTTGAAATAATGCATCTTTGGGAGTTTTATTCGAAACATATGCTTTTTTAAATCTTGCAAATGCAAAAAGTAGTTTTTTACTCAATATGACTATAATAGTCTTACAATCCTGAGATAATGCGAAAAAAGCCAGAAAAATGTATTCAAGCATAACTTCTAAACAACACATGGAAAATGGCTACTAATACCAAGATATATGTATTTTTGTTAGTTGTACTAGAAAAAGCATCTTTTGTGAGGTTCACAAAGACACAAGTTAGTTTTTTTATTCAATATAACAGTACTAAATATGAAAGGTTTATAATCATAACTCCAAAACCAAACATGAAATTTGTCTTGAAAAGCCTGTAATATTGAATATGTGAGTTTTACCGGAATCAGGTATTTTGGAAAGGATCACAAATACAAAAATCAGGTTTTGTCAAAAATCAGGTTTGTCAAACTCAAAATGTCAGTTTTTGAAACATAACTCCAAAAATACACATACAAAATGTCTAATAATGCCTGAAGAAATGCATCTTTGAGAGTTTTCCAGAAAAAAAATATTTGGTAGGGTTTGCAAAAACAAAAAGTATATTTTTACTCAATTTGACAGTAATGTACTTAGAATCCTGAGATAATGCGAAAAAAGCAATAAAAACGTATTCCAACATAATTCCTAATCCAAACGTGCAAAATGTCTAAAAATGCCTGTGATATTGAATACATGTGAGTTTTACTAGATACAGTTGTTTTTCAATGGTTTGCAAATACAAAAATGAGGTTTTACTCAATATGACTGTATACTGTAACACTCAATATGACAGTTATTTAAACATAACTCCTACACCACACATGAAAAATGGCTAATAATGCTTGAAATAATGCATCTTTGGGAGTTTTATTCGAAACATATGCTTTTTTAAATCTTGCAAATGCAAAAAGTAGTTTTTTACTCAATATGACTATAATAGTCTTACAATCCTGAGATAATGCGAAAAAAGCCAGAAAAATGTATTCAAACATAACTTCTAAACAACACATGGAAAATGGCTACTAATGCCAAGATATATGTATTTTTGTTAGTTGTACTAGAAAAATCATCTTTTGTGAGGTTCACAAAGACACAAGTTAGTTTTTTTTTTCAAAAAACAGTACTAAATATGAAAGGTTTATAATCATAACTCCAAAACCAAACATGAAATTTGTCTTGAAAAGCCTGTAATATTGAATATGTGAGTTTTACCGGAATCAGGTATTTTGGAAAGGATCACAAATACAAAAATCAGGTTTTGTCAAAAATCAGGTTTGTCAAACTCAAAATGTCAGTTTTTGAAACATAACTCCAAAAATACACATACAAAATGTCTAATAATGCCTGAAGAAATGCATATTTGAGAGTTTTCCAGAAAAAAAATATTTGGTAGGGTTTGCAAAAACAAAAAGTATATTTTTACTCAATTTGACAGTAATGTACTTAGAATCCTGAGATAATGCGAAAAAAGCAATACAAACGTATTCCAACATAATTCCTAATCCAAACGTGCAAAATGTCTAAAAATGCCTGTGATATTGAATACATGTGAGTTTTACTAGATACAGTTGTTTTTCAATGGTTTGCAAATACAAAAATGAGGTTTTACTCAATATGACTGTATACTTTAACACTCAATATGACAGTTATTTAAACATAACTCCTACACCACACATGAAAAAGGGCTAATAATGCTTGAAATAATGCATCTTTGGGAGTTTTATTCGAAACATATGCTTTTTTAAATCTTGCAAATGCAAAAAGTAGTTTTTTACTCAATATGACTATAATAGTCTTACAATCCTGAGATAATGCGAAAAAAGCAATAAAAATGTATTCAAGCATAACTTCTAAACAACACATGGAAAATGGCTACTAATACCAAGATATATGTATTTTTGTTAGTTGTACTAGAAAAATCATCTTTTGTGAGGTTCACAAAGACACACGTTAGTTTTTTTATTCAATATAACAGTACTAAATATGAAAGGTTTATAATCATAACTCCAAAACCAAACATGAAATTTGTCTTGAAAAGCCTGTAATATTGAATATGTGAGTTTTACCGGAATCAGGTATTTTGGAAAGGATCACAAATACAAAAATCAGGTTTTGTCAAAAATCAGGTTTGTCAAACTCAAAATGTCAGTTTTTGAAACATAACTCCAAAAATACACATGCAAAATGTCTAATAATGCCTGAAGAAATGCATCTTTGAGAGTTTTCCAGAAAAAAAACATTTGGTAGGGTTTGCAAAAACAAAAAGTAATATTTTTACTCAATTTGACAGTAATGTACTTAGAATCCTGAGATAATGCGAAAAAAGCAATACAAACGTATTCCAACATAATTCCTAATCCAAACGTGCAAAATGTCTAAAAATGCCTGTGATATTGAATACATGTGAGTTTTACTAGATACAGTTGTTTTTCAATGGTTTGCAAATACAAAAATGAGGTTTTACTCAATATGACTGTATACTGTAACACTCAATATGACAGTTATTTAAACATAACTCCTACACCACACATGAAAAATGGCTAATAATGCTTGAAATAATGCATCTTTGGGAGTTTTATTCGAAACATATGCTTTTTTAAATCTTGCAAATGCAAAAAGTAGTTTTTTACTCAATATGACTATAATAGTCTTACAATCCTGAGATAATGCGAAAAAAGCCAGAAAAATGTATTCAAGCATAACTTCTAAACAACACATGGAAAATGGCTACTAATACCAAGATATATGTATTTTTGTTAGTTGTACTAGAAAAAGCATCTTTTGTGAGGTTCACAAAGACACAAGTTAGTTTTTTTATTCAATATAACAGTACTAAATATGAAAGGTTTATAATCATAACTCCAAAACCAATCATGAAATTTGTCTTGAAAAGCCTGTAATATTGAATGTATGTGAGTTTTACCGGAATCAGGTATTTTGGAAAGGATCACAAATACAAAAATCAGGTTTTGTCAAAAATCAGGTTTGTCAAACTCAAAATGTCAGTTTTTGAAACATAACTCCAAAAATACACATACAAAATGTCTAATAATGCCTGAAGAAATGCATATTTGAGAGTTTTCCAGAAAAAAAATATTTGGTAGGGTTTGAAAAACAAAAAGTATATTTTTACTCAATTTGACAGTAATGTACTTAGAATCCTGAGATAATGCGAAAAAAGCAATAAAAACGTATTCCAACATAATTCCTAATCCAAACGTGCAAAATGTCTAAAAATGCCTGTGATATTGAATACATGTGAGTTTTACTAGATACAGTTGTTTTTCAATGGTTTGCAAATACAAAAATGAGGTTTTACTCAATATGACTGTATACTTTAACACTCAATATGACAGTTATTTAAACATAACTCCTACACCACACATGAAAAAGGGCTAATAATGCTTGAAATAATGCATCTTTGGGAGTTTTATTCGAAACATATGCTTTTTTAAATCTTGCAAATGCAAAAAGTAGTTTTTTACTCAATATGACTATAATAGTCTTACAATCCTGAGATAATGCGAAAAAAGCCAGAAAAATGTATTCAAGCATAACTTCTAAACAACACATGGAAAATGGCTACTAATACCAAGATATATGTATTTTTGTTAGTTGTACTAGAAAAAGCATCTTTTGTGAGGTTCACAAAGACACAAGTTAGTTTTTTTATTCAATATAACAGTACTAAATATGAAAGGTTTATAATCATAACTCCAAAACCAAACATGAAATTTGTCTTGAAAAGCCTGTAATATTGAATATGTGAGTTTTACCGGAATCAGGTATTTTGGAAAGGATCACAAATACAAAAATCAGGTTTTGTCAAAAATCAGGTTTGTCAAACTCAAAATGTCAGTTTTTGAAACATAACTCCAAAAATACACATGCAAAATGTCTAATAATGCCTGAAGAAATGCATCTTTGAGAGTTTTCCAGAAAAAAAAACATTTGGTAGGGTTTGCAAAAACAAAAAGTAATATTTTTACTCAATTTGACAGTAATGTACTTAGAATCCTGAGATAATGCGAAAAAAGCAATAAAAACGTATTCCAACATAATTCCTAATCCAAACGTGCAAAATGTCTAAAAATGCCTGTGATATTGAATACATGTGAGTTTTACTAGATACAGTTGTTTTTCAATGGTTTGCAAATACAAAAATGAGGTTTTACTCAATATGACTGTATACTGTAACACTCAATATGACAGTTATTTAAACATAACTCCTACACCACACATGAAAAATGGCTAATAATGCTTGAAATAATGCATCTTTGGGAGTTTTATTCGAAACATATGCTTTTTTAAATCTTGCAAATGCAAAAAGTAGTTTTTTACTCAATATGACTATAATAGTCTTACAATCCTGAGATAATGCGAAAAAAGCCAGAAAAATGTATTCAAGCATAACTTCTAAACAACACATGGAAAATGGCTACTAATACCAAGATATATGTATTTTTGTTAGTTGTACTAGAAAAAGCATCTTTTGTGAGGTTCACAAAGACACAAGTTAGTTTTTTTATTCAATATAACAGTACTAAATATGAAAGGTTTATAATCATAACTCCAAAACCAAACATGAAATTTGTCTTGAAAAGCCTGTAATATTGAATATGTGAGTTTTACCGGAATCAGGTATTTTGGAAAGGATCACAAATACAAAAATCAGGTTTTGTCAAAAATCAGGTTTGTCAAACTCAAAATGTCAGTTTTTGAAACATAACTCCAAAAATACACATACAAAATGTCTAATAATGCCTGAAGAAATGCATCTTTGAGAGTTTTCCAGAAAAAAAATATTTGGTAGGGTTTGCAAAAACAAAAAGTATATTTTTACTCAATTTGACAGTAATGTACTTAGAATCCTGAGATAATGCGAAAAAAGCAATAAAAACGTATTCCAACATAATTCCTAATCCAAACGTGCAAAATGTCTAAAAATGCCTGTGATATTGAATACATGTGAGTTTTACTAGATACAGTTGTTTTTCAATGGTTTGCAAATACAAAAATGAGGTTTTACTCAATATGACTGTATACTGTAACACTCAATATGACAGTTATTTAAACATAACTCCTACACCACACATGAAAAATGGCTAATAATGCTTGAAATAATGCATCTTTGGGAGTTTTATTCGAAACATATGCTTTTTTAAATCTTGCAAATGCAAAAAGTAGTTTTTTACTCAATATGACTATAATAGTCTTACAATCCTGAGATAATGCGAAAAAAGCCAGAAAAATGTATTCAAACATAACTTCTAAACAACACATGGAAAATGGCTACTAATGCCAAGATATATGTATTTTTGTTAGTTGTACTAGAAAAATCATCTTTTGTGAGGTTCACAAAGACACAAGTTAGTTTTTTTTTTCAAAAAACAGTACTAAATATGAAAGGTTTATAATCATAACTCCAAAACCAAACATGAAATTTGTCTTGAAAAGCCTGTAATATTGAATATGTGAGTTTTACCGGAATCAGGTATTTTGGAAAGGATCACAAATACAAAAATCAGGTTTTGTCAAAAATCAGGTTTGTCAAACTCAAAATGTCAGTTTTTGAAACATAACTCCAAAAATACACATACAAAATGTCTAATAATGCCTGAAGAAATGCATATTTGAGAGTTTTCCAGAAAAAAAATATTTGGTAGGGTTTGCAAAAACAAAAAGTATATTTTTACTCAATTTGACAGTAATGTACTTAGAATCCTGAGATAATGCGAAAAAAGCAATACAAACGTATTCCAACATAATTCCTAATCCAAACGTGCAAAATGTCTAAAAATGCCTGTGATATTGAATACATGTGAGTTTTACTAGATACAGTTGTTTTTCAATGGTTTGCAAATACAAAAATGAGGTTTTACTCAATATGACTGTATACTGTAACACTCAATATGACAGTTATTTAAACATAACTCCTACACAACACATGAAAAAGGGCTAATAATGCTTGAAATAATGCATCTTTGGGAGTTTTATTCGAAACATATGCTTTTTTAAATCTTGCAAATGCAAAAAGTAGTTTTTTACTCAATATGACTATAATAGTCTTACAATCCTGAGATAATGCGAAAAAAGCAATAAAAATGTATTCAAGCATAACTTCCAAACAACACATGGAAAATGGCTACTAATACCAAGATATATGTATTTTTGTTAGTTGTACTAGAAAAATCATCTTTTGTGAGGTTCACAAAGACACACGTTAGTTTTTTTATTCAATATAACAGTACTAAATATGAAAGGTTTATAATCATAACTCCAAAACCAAACATGAAATTTGTCTTGAAAAGCCTGTAATATTGAATATGTGAGTTTTACCGGAATCAGGTATTTTGGAAAGGATCACAAATACAAAAATCAGGTTTTGTCAAAAATCAGGTTTGTCAAACTCAAAATGTCAGTTTTTGAAACATAACTCCAAAAATACACATGCAAAATGTCTAATAATGCCTGAAGAAATGCATCTTTGAGAGTTTTCCAGAAAAAAAACATTTGGTAGGGTTTGCAAAAACAAAAAGTAATATTTTTACTCAATTTGACAGTAATGTACTTAGAATCCTGAGATAATGCGAAAAAAGCAATAAAAACGTATTCCAACATAATTCCTAATCCAAACGTGCAAAATGTCTAAAAATGCCTGTGATATTGAATACATGTGAGTTTTACTAGATACAGTTGTTTTTCAATGGTTTGCAAATACAAAAATGAGGTTTTACTCAATATGACTGTATACTGTAACACTCAATATGACAGTTATTTAAACATAACTCCTACACCACACATGAAAAATGGCTAATAATGCTTGAAATAATGCATCTTTGGGAGTTTTATTCGAAACATATGCTTTTTTAAATCTTGCAAATGCAAAAAGTAGTTTTTTACTCAATATGACTATAATAGTCTTACAATCCTGAGATAATGCGAAAAAAGCCAGAAAAATGTATTCAAGCATAACTTCTAAACAACACATGGAAAATGGCTACTAATACCAAGATATATGTATTTTTGTTAGTTGTACTAGAAAAAGCATCTTTTGTGAGGTTCACAAAGACACAAGTTAGTTTTTTTATTCAATATAACAGTACTAAATATGAAAGGTTTATAATCATAACTCCAAAACCAAACATGAAATTTGTCTTGAAAAGCCTGTAATATTGAATGTATGTGAGTTTTACCGGAATCAGGTATTTTGGAAAGGATCACAAATACAAAAATCAGGTTTTGTCAAAAATCAGGTTTGTCAAACTCAAAATGTCAGTTTTTGAAACATAACTCCAAAAATACACATACAAAATGTCTAATAATGCCTGAAGAAATGCATATTTGAGTTTTCCAGAAAAAAAATATTTGGTAGGGTTTGCAAAAACAAAAAGTATATTTTTACTCAATTTGACAGTAATGTACTTAGAATCCTGAGATAATGCGAAAAAAGCAATAAAAACGTATTCCAACATAATTCCTAATCCAAACGTGCAAAATGTCTAAAAATGCCTGTGATATTGAATACATGTGAGTTTTACTAGATACAGTTGTTTTTCAATGGTTTGCAAATACAAAAATGAGGTTTTACTCAATATGACTGTATACTTTAACACTCAATATGACAGTTATTTAAACATAACTCCTACACCACACATGAAAAAGGGCTAATAATGCTTGAAATAATGCATCTTTGGGAGTTTTATTCGAAACATATGCTTTTTTAAATCTTGCAAATGCAAAAAGTAGTTTTTTACTCAATATGACTATAATAGTCTTACAATCCTGAGATAATGCGAAAAAAGCAATAAAAATGTATTCAAGCATAACTTCTAAACAACACATGGAAAATGGCTACTAATACCAAGATATATGTATTTTTGTTAGTTGTACTAGAAAAATCATCTTTTGTGAGGTTCACAAAGACACACGTTAGTTTTTTTATTCAATATAACAGTACTAAATATGAAAGGTTTATAATCATAACTCCAAAACCAAACATGAAATTTGTCTTGAAAAGCCTGTAATATTGAATATGTGAGTTTTACCGGAATCAGGTATTTTGGAAAGGATCACAAATACAAAAATCAGGTTTTGTCAAAAATCAGGTTTGTCAAACTCAAAATGTCAGTTTTTGAAACATAACTCCAAAAATACACATGCAAAATGTCTAATAATGCCTGAAGAAATGCATCTTTGAGAGTTTTCCAGAAAAAAAACATTTGGTAGGGTTTGCAAAAACAAAAAGTAATATTTTTACTCAATTTGACAGTAATGTACTTAGAATCCTGAGATAATGCGAAAAAAGCAATAAAAACGTATTCCAACATAATTCCTAATCCAAACGTGCAAAATGTCTAAAAATGCCTGTGATATTGAATACATGTGAGTTTTACTAGATACAGTTGTTTTTCAATGGTTTGCAAATACAAAAATGAGGTTTTACTCAATATGACTGTATACTGTAACACTCAATATGACAGTTATTTAAACATAACTCCTACACCACACATGAAAAATGGCTAATAATGCTTGAAATAATGCATCTTTGGGAGTTTTATTCGAAACATATGCTTTTTTAAATCTTGCAAATGCAAAAAGTAGTTTTTTACTCAATATGACTATAATAGTCTTACAATCCTGAGATAATGCGAAAAAAGCCAGAAAAATGTATTCAAGCATAACTTCTAAACAACACATGGAAAATGGCTACTAATACCAAGATATATGTATTTTTGTTAGTTGTACTAGAAAAAGCATCTTTTGTGAGGTTCACAAAGACACAAGTTAGTTTTTTTATTCAATATAACAGTACTAAATATGAAAGGTTTATAATCATAACTCCAAAACCAAACATGAAATTTGTCTTGAAAAGCCTGTAATATTGAATATGTGAGTTTTACCGGAATCAGGTATTTTGGAAAGGATCACAAATACAAAAATCAGGTTTTGTCAAAAATCAGGTTTGTCAAACTCAAAATGTCAGTTTTTGAAACATAACTCCAAAAATACACATGCAAAATGTCTAATAATGCCTGAAGAAATGCATCTTTGAGAGTTTTCCAGAAAAAAAAACAATTGGTAGGGTTTGCAAAAACAAAAAGTATATTTTTACTCAATTTGACAGTAATGTACTTAGAATCCTGAGATAATGCGAAAAAAGCAATAAAAACGTATTCCAACATAATTCCTAATCCAAACGTGCAAAATGTCTAAAAATGCCTGTGATATTGAATACATGTGAGTTTTACTAGATACAGTTGTTTTTCTATGGTTTGCAAATACAAAAATGAGGTTTTACTCAATATGACTGTATACTGTAACACTCAATATGACAGTTATTTAAACATAACTCCTACACCACACATGAAAAATGGCTAATAATGCCTGAAATAATGCACCTTTGGGAGTTTTATTCGAAACATATGCTTTTTTAAATCTTGCAAATGCAAAAAGTAGTTTTTTACTCAATATGACTATTATAGTCTTACAATCCTAAGATAATGCGAAAAAAGCCAGAAAAATGTATTCAAGCATAACTTCTAAACAACACATGGAAAATGGCTACTAATGCCAAGATATATGTATTTTTGGTAGTTGTACTAGAAAAATCATCTTTTGTGAGTTTCACAAAGACACAAGTTAGTTTTTTTATTCAATATAACAGTACTAAATATGAAAGGTTTATCATCATAACTCCAAAACCAAACATGAAATTTGTCTTGAAAAGCCTGTAATATTGAATGTATGTGAGTTTTACCGGAATCAGATATTTTGGAAAGGATCACAAATACAAAAATCAGGTTTTGTCCAAAATCAGGTTTGTCAAACTCAAAATGTCAGTTTTTGAAACATAACTCCAAAAATACACATGCAAAATGTCTAATAATGCCTGAAGAAATGCATCTTTGAGAGTTTTCCAGAAAAAAAACATTTGGTAGGGTTTGCAAAAACAAAAAGTATATTTTTACTCAATTTGACAGTAATGTACTTAGAATCCTGAGATAATGCGAAAAAAGCAATAAAAATGTATTCCAACATAATTCCTAATCCAAACGTGCAACATGTCTAAAAATGCCCGTGATATTGAATACATGTGAGTTTTACGAGATACAGTTGTTTTTCTATGGTTTGCAAATACAAAAATGAGGTTTTACTCAATATGACTGTATACTGTAACACTCATTTAAACATAACTCCTACACCACACATGAAAAATGGCTAATAATGCCTGAAATAATGCACCTTTGGGAGTTTTATTCGAAACATATGCTTTTTTAAATCTTGCAAATGCAAAAAGTAGTTTTTTACTCAATATGACTATTATAGTCTTACAATCCTGAGATAATGCGAAAAAAGCCAGAAAAATGTATTCAAGCATAACTTCTAAACAACACATGGAAAATGGCTACTAATGCCAAGATATATGTATTTTTGTTAGTTGTACTAGAAAAATCATCTTTTGTGAGGTTCACAAAGACACAAGTTAGTTTTTTTATTCAATATAACAGTACTAAATATGAAAGGTTTATAATCATAACTCCAAAACCAAACATGAAATTTGTCTTGAAAAGCCTGTAATATTGAATATGTGAGTTTTACCGGAATCAGGTATTTTGGAAAGGATCACAAATACAAAAATCAGGTTTTGTCCAAAATCAGGTTTGTCAAACTCGAAATGTCAGTTTTTGAAACATAACTCCAAAAATACACATGCAAAATGTCTAATAATGCCTGAAGAAATGCATCTTTGAGAGTTTTCCAGAAAAAAAACATTTGGTAGGGTTTGCAAAAACAAAAAGTAATATTTTTACTCAATTTGACAGTAATGTACTTAGAATCCTGAGATAATGCGAAAAAAGCAATAAAAACGTATTCCAACATAATTCCTAATCCAAACGTGCAAAATGTCTAAAAATGCCTGTGATATTGAATACATGTGAGTTTTACTAGATACAGTTGTTTTTCAATGGTTTGCAAATACAAAAATGAGGTTTTACTCAATATGACTGTATACTGTAACACTCAATATGACAGTTATTTAAACATAACTCCTACACCACACATGAAAAATGGCTAATAATGCTTGAAATAATGCATCTTTGGGAGTTTTATTCGAAACATATGCTTTTTTAAATCTTGCAAATGCAAAAAGTAGTTTTTTACTCAATATGACTATAATAGTCTTACAATCCTGAGATAATGCGAAAAAAGCAATAAAAATGTATTCAAGCATAACTTCTAAACAACACATGGAAAATGGCTACTAATACCAAGATATATGTATTTTTGTTAGTTGTACTAGAAAAATCATCTTTTGTGAGGTTCACAAAGACACAAGTTGGTTTTTTTATTCAATATAACAGTACTAAATATGAAAGGTTTATAATCATAACTCCAAAACCAAACATGAAATTTGTCTTGAAAAGCCTGTAATATTGAATATGTGAGTTTTACCGGAATCAGGTATTTTGGAAAGGATCACAAATACAAAAATCAGGTTTTGTCAAAAATCAGGTTTGTCAAACTCAAAATGTCAGTTTTTGAAACGTAACTCCAAAAATACACATGCAAAATGTCTAATAATGCCTGAAGAAATGCATCTTTGAGAGTTTTCCAGAAAAAAAACATTTGGTAGGGTTTGCAAAAACAAAAAGTAAAATTTTTACTCAATTTGACAGTAATGTACTTAGAATCCTGAGATAATGCGAAAAAAGCAATAAAAACGTATTCCAACATAATTCCTAATCCAAACGTGCAAAATGTCTAAAAATGCCTGTGATATTGAATACATGTGAGTTTTACTAGATACAGTTGTTTTTCAATGGTTTGCAAATACAAAAATGAGGTTTTACTCAATATGACTGTATACTGTAACACTCAATATGACAGTTATTTAAACATAACTCCTACACCACACATGAAAAATGGCTAATAATGCTTGAAATAATGCATCTTTGGGAGTTTTATTCGAAACATATGCTTTTTTAAATCTTGCAAATGCAAAAAGTAGTTTTTTACTCAATATGACTATAATAGTCTTACAATCCTGAGATAATGCGAAAAAAGCCAGAAAAATGTATTCAAGCATAACTTCTAAACAACACATGGAAAATGGCTACTAATACCAAGATATATGTATTTTTGTTAGTTGTACTAGAAAAAGCATCTTTTGTGAGGTTCACAAAGACACAAGTTAGTTTTTTTATTCAATATAACAGTACTAAATATGAAAGGTTTATAATCATAACTCCAAAACCAAACATGAAATTTGTCTTGAAAAGCCTGTAATATTGAATTTATGTGAGTCTTACCGGAATCAGGTATTTTGGAAAGGATCACAAATACAAAAATCAGGTTTTGTCAAAAATCAGGTTTGTCAAACTCAAAATGTCAGTTTTTGAAACATAACTCCAAAAATACACATGAAAAATGTCTAATAATGCCTGAAGAAATGCATCTTTTAGAGTTTTCCAGAAAAAAAAACAATTGGTAGGGTTTGCAAAAACAAAAAGTATATTTTTACTCAATTTGACAGTAATGTACTTAGAATCCTGAGATAATGCGAAAAAAGCAATAAAAACGTATTCCAACATAATTCCTAATCCAAACGTGCAAAATGTCTAAAAATGCCTGTGATATTGAATACATGTGAGTTTTACTAGATACAGTTGTTTTTCTATGGTTTGCAAATACAAAAATGAGGTTTTACTCAATATGACTGTATACTGTAACACTCAATATGACAGTTATTTAAACATAACTCCTACACCACACATGAAAAATGGCTAATAATGCCTGAAATAATGCACCTTTGGGAGTTTTATTCGAAACATATGCTTTTTTAAATCTTGCAAATGCAAAAAGTAGTTTTTTACTCAATATGACTATTATAGTCTTACAATCCTGAGATAATGCGAAAAAAGCCAGAAAAATGTATTCAAGCATAACTTCTAAACAACACATGGAAAATGGCTACTAATACCAAGATATATGTATTTTTGTTTGTTGTACTAGAAAAAGCATCTTTTGTGAGGTTCACAAAGACACAAGTTAGTTTTTTTATTCAATATAACAGTACTAAATATGAAAGGTTTATAATCATAACTCCAAAACCAAACATGAAATTTGTCTTGAAAAGCCTGTAATATTGAATATGTGAGTTTTACCGGAATCAGGTATTTTGGAAAGGATCACAAATACAAAAATCAGGTTTTGTCAAAAATCAGGTTTGTCAAACTCAAAATGTCAGTTTTTGAAACATAACTCCAAAAATACACATACAAAATGTCTAATAATGCCTGAAGAAATGCATCTTTGAGAGTTTTCCAGAAAAAAAATATTTGGTAGGGTTTGCAAAAACAAAAAGTACATTTTTACTCAATTTGACAGTAATGTACTTAGAATCCTGAGATAATGCGAAAAAAGCAATAAAAACGTATTCCAACATAATTCCTAATCCAAACGTGCAAAATGTCTAAAAATGCCTGTGATATTGAATACATGTGAGTTTTACTAGATACAGTTGTTTTTCAATGGTTTGCAAATACAAAAATGAGGTTTTACTCAATATGACTGTATACTGTAACACTCAATATGACAGTTATTTAAACATAACTCCTACACCACACATGAAAAATGGCTAATAATGCTTGAAATAATGCATCTTTGGGAGTTTCATTCGAAACATATGCTTTTTTAAATCTTGCAAATGCAAAAAGTAGTTTTTTACTCAATATGACTATAATAGTCTTACAATCCTGAGATAATGCGAAAAAAGCAATAAAAATGTATTCAAGCATAACTTCTAAACAACACATGGAAAATGGCTACTAATACCAAGATATATGTATTTTTGTTAGTTGTACTAGAAAAAGCATCTTTTGTGAGGTTCACAAAGACACAAGTTAGTTTTTTTATTCAATATAACAGTACTAAATATGAAAGGTTTATAATCATAACTCCAAAACCAAGCATGAAATTTGTCTTGAAAAGCCTGTAATATTGAATATGTGAGTTTTACCGGAATCAGGTATTTTGGAAAGGATCACAAATACAAAAATCAGGTTTAGTCAAAAATCAGGTTTGTCAAACTCAAAATGTCAGTTTTTGAAACATAACTCCAAAAATACACATGCAAAATGTCTAATAATGCCTGAAGAAATGCATCTTTGAGAGTTTTCCAGAAAAAACACATTTGGTAGGGTTTGCAAAAACAAAAAGTATATTTTTACTCAATTTGACAGTAATGTACTTAGAATCCTGAGATAATGCGAAAAAAGCAAAAAAAACGTATTCCAACATAATTCCTAATCCAAACGTGCAAAATGTCTAAAAATGCCTGTGATATTGAATACATGTGAGTTTTACTAGATACAGTTGTTTATCTATGGTTTGCAAATACAAAAATGAGGTTTTACTCAATATGACTGTATACTGTAACACTCAATATGACAGTTATTTAAACATAACTCCTACACCACACATGAAAAATGGCTATTAATGCCTGAAATAATGCATCTTTGGGAGTTTTATTCGAAACATATGCTTTTTTAAATCTTGCAAATGCAAAAAGTAGTTTTTTACTCAATATGACTATAATAGTCTTACAATCCTGAGATAATGCGAAAAAAGCCAGAAAAATGTATTCAAACATAACTTCTAAACAACACATGGAAAATGGCTACTAATGCCAAGATATATGTATTTTTGTTAGTTGTACTAGAAAAATCATCTTTTGTGAGGTTCACAAAGACACAAGTTAGTTTTTTTTTTCAATATAACAGTACTAAATATGAAAGGTTTATAATCATAACTCCAAAACCAAACATGAAATTTGTCTTGAAAAGCCTGTAATATTGAATATGTGAGTTTTACCGGAATCAGGTATTTTGGAAAGGATCACAAATACAAAAATCAGGTTTTGTCAAAAATCAGGTTTGTCAAACTCAAACTGTCAGTTTTTGAAACATAACTCCAAAAATACACATACAAAATGTCTAATAATGCCTGAAGAAATGCATCTTTGAGAGTTTTCCAGAAAAAAAATATTTGGTAGGGTTTGCAATAACAAAAAGTAATATTTTTACTCAATTTGACAGTAATGTACTTAGAATCCTGAGATAATGCGAAAAAAGCAATAAAAACGTATTCCAACATAATTCCTAATCCAAACGTGCAAAATGTCTAAAAATGCCTGTGATATTGAATACATGTGAGTTTTACTAGATACAGTTGTTTTTCAATGGTTTGCAAATACAAAAATGAGGTTTTACTCAATATGACTGTATACTTTAACACTCAATATGACAGTTATTTAAACATAACTCCTACACCACACATGAAAAAGGGCTAATAATGCTTGAAATAATGCATCTTTGGGAGTTTTATTCGAAACATATGCTTTTTTAAATCTTGCAAATGCAAAAAGTAGTTTTTTACTCAATATGACTATAATAGTCTTACAATCCTGAGATAATGCGAAAAAAGCAATTAAAATGTATTCAAGCATAACTTCTAAACAACACATGGAAAATGGCTACTAATACCAAGATATATGTATTTTTGTTAGTTGTACTAGAAAAATCATCTTTTGTGAGGTTCACAAAGACACAAGTTAGTTTTTTTATTCAATATAACAGTACTAAATATGAAAGGTTTATAATCATAACTCCAAAACCAAACATGAAATTTGTCTTGAAAAGCCTGTAATATTGAATATGTGAGTTTTACCGGAATCAGGTATTTTGGAAAGGATCACAAATACAAAAATCAGGTTTTGTCAAAAATCAGGTTTGTCAAACTCAAAATGTCAGTTTTTGAAACATAACTCCTAAAATACACATGCAAAATGTCTAATAATGCCTGAAGAAATGCATCTTTGAGAGTTTTCCAGAAAAAAAACATTTGGTAGGGTTTGCAAAAACAAAAAGTATATTTTTACTCAATTTGACAGTAATGTACTTAGAATCCTGAGATAATGCGAAAAAAGCAATAAAAACGTATTCCAACATAATTCCTAATCCAAACGTGCAAAATGTCTAAAAATGCCTGTGATATTGAATACATGTGAGTTTTACTAGATACAGTTGTTTTTCTATGGTTTGCAAATACAAAAATGAGGTTTTACTCAATATGACTGTATACTGTAACACTCAATATGACAGTTATTTAAACATAACTCCTACACCACACATGAAAAATGGCTAATAATGCCTGAAATAATGCATCTTTGGGAGTTTTATTCGAAACATATGCTTTTTTAAATCTTGCAAATGCAAAAAGTAGTTTTTTACTCAATATGACTATAATAGTCTTACAATCCTGAGATAATGCGAAAAAAGCCAGAAAAATGTATTCAAACATAACTTCTAAACAACACATGGAAAATGGCTACTAATGCCAAGATATATGTATTTTTGTTAGTTGTACTAGAAAAATCATCTTTTGTGAGGTTCACAAAGACACAAATTAGTTTTTTTTTTCAATATAACAGTACTAAATATGAAAGGTTTATAATCATAACTCCAAAACCAAACATGAAATTTGTCTTGAAAAGCCTGTAATATTGAATATGTGAGTTTTACCGGAATCAGGTATTTTGGAAAGGATCACAAATACAAAAATCAGGTTTTGTCAAAAATCAGGTTTGTCAAACTCAAAATGTCAGTTTTTGAAACATAACTCCAAAAAAACACATACAAAATGTCTAATAATGCCTGAAGAAATGCATATTTGAGAGTTTTCCAGAAAAAAAATATTTGGTAGGGTTTGCAAAAACAAAAAGTATATTTTTACTCAATTTGACAGTAATGTACTTAGAATCCTGAGATAATGCGAAAAAAGCAATAAAAACGTATTCCAACATAATTCCTAATCCAAACGTGCAAAATGTCTAAAAATGCCTGTGATATTGAATACATGTGAGTTTTACTAGATACAGTTGTTTTTCAATGGTTTGCAAATACAAAAATGAGGTTTTACTCAATATGACTGTATACTGTAACACTCAATATGACAGTTATTTAAACATAACTCCTACACCACACATGAAAAATGGCTAATAATGCTTGAAATAATGCCGCCGTTGGCCGCCGCCGCCGTGTCCCGGGTCCCGATCTTAGTCAAACCAACATTGAGGTTTTTATTTCATGTCTCTACGACATTTCTAACAGAAGTTACATGCAGTTTTGTCTGGGTTTTTTCCTAGGGGGCGCTAAGCGCAATTTAGATTTTTGGGGTTTGGTTTTTTATTAGATGGCAGTTTTTGCCAGTCCTGATATGTGTGTAAAATTTGGTGAGTTTTGAAGCATGTTAAGGGGGTGAAATTACAGATCGACAATTCTGGATGTTGTTGATAAATGGCTTTTGCTTGGCATAGTAGGGCTTTAACTTGCACTTTGAAGCATTTTAAGTAGGTCAAATTACAGTTTAAAGAGGCAAAAAAGACATTTTTTAGGAAACTTTGCGCAGAGGTTTTTTGAAGGCGCTTAAAATCCAAACCGGAGAACTTATCAAAAATTTGTTCGACCACTTTTTTTAAAAGGGTTCAATCTCTCTCCTGTGCGAGTTTGAAGCCGAAACGACAAACGCACTGGGAGGAGTTTCGATTTGAAAAAGGTGACGGGTTTCCACAAAACTTTTATTTTGAAGGGGCAATTTTTAACTTCCTGTTGATTTTTGCCGAAGGATGTCGATTATCGAAATGTAGGTCTAAGTCAGACCTACCTAGAAGTTTTTGTTTCATGTCTTTCCGACATTCCTACCGGAAGTTACAAGCAGTTTTGTCCGTGTTTTCTTCCTGGAAGCAGTTTTTTCTGTGTTTTATTAAAAAAATTGCGCTACAGCGCAATTTTGAGTTTTTTTTTTTTTTTTTTTCATTAGATCGCAATTTCTGCCAGTCCTGATGTGTCTGCCAAGTTTGGTGAGTTTTGAAGTATTTCAAGGGGGGCAAATTGCAGCTCAAAGAGGCAAAAATTGCATTTTTTGTGAAAATTTGGCTTTGAAAGGGTTTTTGAAATTTTTTTGTTGATTTTGGCCCCAGAAGATACAATTATGGAATTTAGGTATAAGTCAGACCTACACAGAGGTTTTTGTTTCATGTCTCTACGACATTCCTAACGGAAGTTACAAGCAGTCTGTTTTTTGTTTCCTTTTAGGGGGCGCTAGAGCGCAATTTTAATTTTTGGGGTTTGGTTGCTTAATATGTTGTGGTGTCACGGTAGACCGACGTGTGTGTCAACTTTGGTGAGTTTTGAAGCATGTTAAGGGGGTGATGTTGGGGCGCGACGCTGCGGAATAAAGAAAGAAAGAAAGAAAGAATAATAATAATTAAAGCTGCAAGCAGCGTTGGTCGGGTCCGCCGTTGGCCGCCGCCGCCGCCGCCGTGTCCCGAGTCCCGATCTTAGTCAGACCTCCATAGAAGTTTTTGTTTCATCAGTCTACGACATTCCTAACAGAATTTACAAGCAGTTTTATCAGTTTATTTTCCTAGGGGGCGCTAGAGCACAATTTTCATTTTTGGGGTTTGGTTTTTTTATTGGATGGCAATTTTCACCAGTCCTGATGTGTGTGTAAAATTTGGTGAGTTTTGAAGCATGTTAAGGGGGTCAAATTATAGATTTGCGTTTCTGGATGTTGTTGATAAATGGCTTTCGCTTGGCATTGTATTGCTCTAACTTGCACTTTGAAGCATTTTAAGGGGGTCAAATTTCAGTTCAAAGAGGCAAAAAAGGCATATTTTGCGAAAATTTTGTTTTGAAGGGGTTTTTGCCAACTTCCTGTTGATTTTAGGTACAGCAGTGTTTATTGGAAATGTAGGTCTAAGTCAGACCTACACAGAGGTTTTTGTTTCATGTCTCTACGACATTCCTAACGGAAGTTACAAGCAGTCTGTTTTTTGTCTCTTCCTAGGGGGCGCTAGCGCGCAATTTTCATTTTCGGGGTTTGGTTGCTTAATAGGTTGGTCTGCCGCTCCATACCGATGTGTGCGTCAATTTTGGTGAGTTTTGAAGCATGTTAAGGGGGTCAAATTAGGGTGCGAAGGTGCGAGCGCGCCTTGGGTTGCTGTCCCCGAGCCCCACGGCAGGAGAAGCCTTGCTGACACTATTTAATGCATTGTGAAAGTAATGCAGTTGTTGTATTGAAGTGAAAATATCAAGCTTCCTGTTGATTTTTGCCAAAGTATGTTAATTATTCAAATGTAGGTCTAAGTCAGACCTACATAGTGGTTTTTGTTTCATGTCTCTACGACATTCCTACCGGAAGTTACAAGCAGTTTTGTCTTTGTTTTCTTCCTAGGAGTAGTTTGTCTGTGTTGTATTCCTAGGGGGCGCTAGAGCACAATTTTGAGTTTTGGGGTTTGGTTTTTTCATCAGCTCGCAATTGTTGCCAGTCCTGATGTGTGTGCCAAGTTTGGTGAGTTTTGAAGCATTTTAAGGGGGTCAAATTACAGCTCAAAGAGGTAAAAATTATCTTTTTTAGGAAAATTTGCGCAGGGGATCTTTGAAGGCGCGTAAAATCAAACCCTTAAAACTTATCACAATTTTGTCCGACCACTTTTTTTAAAAGGGTTCAATCTCTCTCCTGTGCGAGTTTGAAGCCGAAACGACAAACGCACTGGGAGGAGTTTCGATTTGAAAAAGGTTACGGGTTTTCACGAAAACTTTTATTTTGAAGGGGTAATTGCCAACTTCCTGTTGATTTTTTCTGCTAGCTGTCAATTATTAAAATGTAGGTCTAAGTAAGACCTACATAGAAGTTTTTGTTTCATGTCTTTCCGACATTCCTACCGGAAGTTACAAGCAGTTTTGTCTATGTTTTCTTCCTGGAAGCAGTTTTTTCTGTGTTTTATTCAAAAATTGCGCTAGAGCGCAATTTTGATTTTTTTTTTTTTTTTTTTTCATTAGATCGCAATTTCTGCCAGTCCTGATGTGTGTGCCAAGTTTGGTGAGTTTTGAAGCATTTTAAGGGGGTCAAATTACAGCTCAAAGAGGCAAAAATTGCATTTTTTTGTGAAAATTTGGCTTTGAATGGGTTTTTGAAAATTTTTTGTTGATTTTGGCCCCAGAAGATACAATTATGGAATTTAGGTCTAAGTCAGACCTACATAGAGGTTTTTGTTTCATGTCTCTACGACATTCCTAACGGAAGTTACAAGCAGTCTGTTTTTTTTTTTCGTTTTAGGGGGCGCTAGAGCGCAATTTTGATTTTTGGGGTTTGGTTGCTTAATAAGTTGGGAAGGCCCACCGTACCGACGTGTGTGTCAACTTTGGTGAGTTTTGAAGCATGTTAAGGGGGTCAAATTAGGGTGCGAAGGAGCGGAATAAACAATAATAATAATAATTAAAGCTGCAAGCAGCGTTGGTCGGGTCCGCCGCCGCCGCCGCCGCCGCCGTCGCCGCCGCCGTGTCCCGAGTCCCGATCTTAGTCAGACCTCCATAGAAGTTTTTGTTTCATCACTCTACGACATTCCTAACAGAATTTACAAGCAGTTTTATCAGTTTATTTTCCTAGGGGGCGCTAGAGCACAATTTTCATTTTTGGGGTTTGGTTTTTTTATTGGATGGCAATTTTCACCAGTCCTGATGTGTGTGTAAAATTTGGTGAGTTTTGAAGCATGTTAAGGGGGTCAAATTATAGATTTGCGTTTCTGGATGTTGTTGATAAATGGCTTTCGCTTGGCATTGTATAGCTTTAACTTGCACTTTGAAGCATTTTAAGGGGGTCAAATTTCAGTTCAAAGAGGCAAAAAAGGCATATTTTGCGAAAATTTTGTTTTGAAGGGGTTTTGCCAACTTCCTGTTGATTTTAGGTACAGAAGTGTTTATTGGAAATGTAGGTCTAAGTCAGACCTACACAGAGGTTTTTGTTTCATGTCTCTACGACATTCCTAACAGAAGTTACAAGCAGTCTGTTTTTTTTTTTTCGTAGGGGGCGCTAGCGCGCAATTTTCATTTTTGGGGTTTGGTTGCTTAATAAGTAGGTCTGCCGCTCCATACCGATGTGTGTGTCAAATTTGGTGAGTTTTGAAGCATGTTAAGGGGGTCAAATTAGGGTGCGAACATGCGAGCGCGCCTTGGGTTGCTGTCCCCGAGCCCCATGGTCGAAGAAGCTTTGCTGCCACTATTTAATGCATTGTGAAAGTAATGCAGTTGTTGTATTGAAGTGAAAATATCAAGCTTCCTGTTGATTTTGGCCAAAGTATGTTAATTATTCAAATGTAGGTCTAAGTCAGACCTACATAGTGGTTTTTGTTTCATGTCTCTCTAACATTCCTACCGGAAGTTACAAGCAGTTTTGTCTTTGTTTTCTTCCTAGGAGTAGTTTGTCTGTGTTGTATTCCTAGGGGGCGCTAGAGCACAATTTTGAGTTTTGGGGTTTGGTTTTTTCATCAGCTCGCAATTGTTGCCAGTCCTGATGTGTGTGCCAAGTTTGGTGAGTTTTGAAGCATTTTAAGGGGGTCAAATTACAGCTCAAAGAGGTAAAAATTATCTTTTTTAGGAAAATTTGCGCAGGGGATCTTTGAAGGCGCGTAAAATCAAAACCTTAAAACTTATCAAAATTTTGATCTATACTTTTAATCAGAAGGGTTCAAACTCTCTCCTGTGCGAGTTTGAAGCCGAAACGACAAACGCGCTCAGAGGAGATAACTTTTGAAGAAAGGTGACGGGTTTTCACAAAACTTTTATTTTGAAGGGGTAATTGCCAACTTCCTGTTGATTTTTTCTGCTAGCTGTCAATTACTAAAATGTAGGTTTAAGTGAGACCTACATAGAAGTTTTTGTTTCATGTCTTTCCGGCATTCCTACCCGAAGTTACAAGCAGTTTTGTCTGTGTTTTCTTCCTGGAAGCAGTTTTTTCTGTGTTTTATTAAAAAATTGCGCTAGAGCGCATTTTTTGATATTTTTTTTTTTTTTTTTCATTAGAACGCAATTTCTGCCAGTCCAGATGTGTGTGCCAAGTTTGGTGAGTTTTGAAGCATTTTAAGGGGGTCAAATTACAGCTCAAAGAGGCAAAAATAGCATTTTTTTGCGAAAAATTTGCTTTGAATGGGTTTTTGCAAAATTTTTGTTGATTTTTGCCCCAGAAGGTACAATTATGAAATCTAGGTCTAAGTCAGCCCTACATAGAGGTTTTTGTTTCATGTCTCTACGACATTGCTAGCGGAAGTTACAAGCTGTCTGTTTTTTTTTTCTTCCTAGGGGGCGCTAGCGCGCAATTTTTATTTTTGGGGTTTGGTTGCTTAATAAGTTGGGAAGGCCCACCGTACCAACGTGTGTGTCAAATTTGGTGAGTTTTGAAGCATGTTCAGGGGGTCAAATTAGGGTGCGAAGGAGCGGAATAAACAATAATAATAATAAAACGCAGCAGATTCAATAGGGTCCTTGCATGGCAAAGGACATGGATGTCCTTTGCCATTGCAGGGCGGACCCTAATTAAAGCTGCAAGCAGCGTTGGTCGGGTCCGCCGCCGCCGCCGTGTCCCGAGTCCCGATCTTAGTCAGACCTACATAGAAGTTTTTGTTTCATCACTCTACGACATTCCTAACAGAAGTTACAAGCAGTTTTGTCTGGAAAAAGGTGACGGCTTTTTACCAAACTTTTATTTTGAAGGGGTAATTGGCAACTTCCTGTTGATTTTAACTGAAAGATGCCAATTATCAAAATGTAGGTCTAAGTCAGACCTACACAGAGGTTTTTGTTTCATGTCTCTACGACATTCCTACCGGAAGTTACAAGCAGTTTTGTCTTTGTTTTCTTCCTAGGAGCAGTTTGTCTGTGTTGTATTCCTAGGGGGCGCTAGAGCACAATTTTGAGTTTTGGAGTTTGGTTTTTTCATCAGCTCGCAATGGTTGCCAGTCCTGATGTGTGTGCCAAGTTTGGTGAGTTTTGAAGCATTTTAAGGGGGTCAAATTACAGCTCAAATAGGCAAAAATGACATTTTTTAGGAAACTTTGCGCAGGGCGTCTT
Organism: Nerophis ophidion; assembly: GCF_033978795.1. Taxonomy (NCBI): domain Eukaryota; kingdom Metazoa; phylum Chordata; class Actinopteri; order Syngnathiformes; family Syngnathidae; genus Nerophis; species Nerophis ophidion. The sequence continues at coordinate 25,755,844 of NC_084632.1, read as the reverse complement.
TGAAGGCGCGAAAAATCAAAACCTTAAAACTTATCACAACTTTGATCTATACTTTTAATCAGAAGGGTCCAAACTCTCTCCTGAGCGAGTTTGAAGCCGAAACGACAAACGCGCTCAGAGGAGATAACTTTTGAAGAAAGGTGACGGGTTTTCACAAAACTTTTATTTTGAAGGGGTAATTGCCAACTTCCTGTTGATTATTTCTGCTAGCTGTCAATTACTAAAATGTAGGTCTTAATGAGACCTACATAGAAGTTTTTGTTTCATGTCTTTCCGGCATTCCTACCCGAAGTTACAAGCAGTTTTGTCTGTGGTTTCTTCCTGGAAGCAGTTTTTTCTGTGTTTTATTGAAAAATTGCGCTAGAGCACAATTTTGAGATTTTTTTTTTTTTTTTTTCATTAGATCACAATTTCTGCCAGTCCTGATGTGTGTTCCAAGTTTGGTGAGTTTTGAAGCATTTTAAGGGGGTCAAATTGCAGCTCAAAGAGGCAAAAATAGCGTTTTTTGGCGAAAATTTTGCTTTGAAAGGGTTTTGCAAAATTTCTGTTGATTTTAGGTATAGGAGTTTCTGATGGGGAATTTAGGTCTGAGTCAGACCTACATAGAGGTTTTTGTTCCATGTCTTTACGACATTCCTAACGGAAGTTACAAGCAGTCTGTTTTTTTTTTTTCGTAGGGGGCGCTAGCGCGCATTTTTCATTTTTGGGGTTTGGGTGCTTAATATGTGTTTTTGCCAAGCCTTACCGATGTGTGTGCCAAATTTGGTGAGTTTTGGAGCATGGTCAGTGGGTCAAATTAGGGTTCAAAGCTGCGGAATAATAATAATAATTAAAGCTGCAAGCAGCGTTGGTCGGGTCCGCCGTTGGCCGCCGCCGCCGTGTCCCGAGTCCCGATCTTAGTCAGACCAACATAGAGGTCTTTGTTTCATGTCTCTACGACATTCCTAACAGAAGTTACAAGCAGTTTTGTCTGGAAAAAGGTGACGGCTTTTTACAAAACTTTTATTTTGAAGGGGTAATTGCCAACTTCCTGTTGATTTTAACTGAAAGATGCCACCTATCAAAATGTAGGTCTAAGTGAGACCTACATAGAGGTTTTTGTTTCATGTCTGTCCGACATTCCTACCAGAAGTTACAAGCAGTTTTATCCGTTTCCTCTTCCTAGGAGCAGTTTTTCCGTGTTTTTTTTAAAAATTGCAATAGAGCGCAATTTTGAGGTTTAAGGTTTGGTTTTTTCACTAGATCGCAATTTCTGCCAGTCCTGATGTGTGTGCCAAGTTTGGTGAATTTTGAAGCATTTTAAGGGGGTCAAATTAAAGCTCAAAGAGGCAAAAATAGCGTTTTTTGCGAAAATGTTGCTTTGAATGAGTTTTAGCAAAATTTCTGTTGATTTTGGGTATAGACCTTTCTAATTGGAAATGTAGGTCTTAGTCAGACCTACACAGAGGTTTTCGTTTCATGTCTCTACGACATTCCTAACGGAAGTTACAAGCAGTCTCTTTTTTGTCTCTTCCTAGGGGGCGCTAGCTTGCAATTTTAATTTTTGGGGTTTGGTTGCTTAATAAGTTGGTCTGCCGCTCCATACCGATGTGTGTGTCAATTTTGGTGAGTTTTGAAGCATGTTAAGGGGGTCAAATTAGGGTGCGAAGGTGCGAGTGCGCCTTGGGTTGCTGTCCCCGAGCCCCAGGGCTTAAGACGCCTTCGTCCCACTATTTAATGCATTGTGAAAGTAATGCAGTTGTTGTATTGAAGTGAAAATATCTAGCTTCCTGTTGATTTTTGCCAAAGTATGTCAATTATTCAAATGTAGGTCTAAGTCAGACCTACATAGTGGTTTTTGTTTCATGTCTCTCTGACATTCCTACCGGAAGTTACAAGCAGTTTTGTCTTTGTTTTCTTCCTAGGAGCAGTTTGTCTGTGTTGTATTCCTAGGGGGCGCTAGAGCACAATTTTGAGTTTTGGGGTTTGGTTTTTTCATTAGCTCGCAATTGTTGCCAGTCCTGATGTGTGTGCCAAGTTTGGTGAGTTTTGAAGCATTTTAAGGGGGTCAAATTACAGCTCAAAGAAGCAAAAATGACATTTTTTAGGAAACTTTGCGCAAGGCGTCTTTGAAGGCGCGTAAAATCAAAACCTTAAAACTTATCAAAACTTTGATCTATACTTTTATTCAGAAGGGTCCAAACTCTCTCCTGAGCGAGTTTGAAGCCGAAACGACAAACGCGCTCAGAGGAGATAACTTTTGAAGAAAGGTGACGTTTTTTCACAAAACTTTTATTTTGAAGGGGTAATTGCCAACTTCCTGTTGATTTTTTCTGCTAGCTGTCAATTATTAAAATGTAGGTCTAAGTGAGACCTACATAGAAGTTTTTGTTTCATGTCTTTCCGGCATTCCTACCCGAAGTTACAAGCAGTTTTGTCTGTGGTTTCTTCCTGGAAGCAGTATTTTCCGTGTTTTATTGAAAAATTGCGCTAGAGCGCAATTTTGAGTTTTTTTTTTTTTTTTTTTCATTAGATTGCAATTTCTGCCAGTCCTGATGTGTCTGCCAAGTTTGGTGAGTTTTGAAGCATGTTAAGGGGGTCAAATTACAGCTCAAAGAGGCAAAAATTGCATTTTTTTGTAAAAATTTTGCTTTGAATGAGTTTTTGCAAAATTTCTGTTGATTTTGGGTATAGACATTTTTTATTGGAAATGTAGGTCTAAGTCAGACCTACACAGAGGTTTTCGTTTCATGTCTCTACGACATTCCTGACGGAAGTTACAAGCAGTCTGTTTTGTTTTTTTTCCTAGGGGGCGCTAGTGCGCAATTTTAATTTTTGGGGTATGGTTGCTTAATATGTTGGGGTGTCCCGGTAGACCGACGTGTGTGTCAACTTTGGTGAGTTTTGAAGCATGTTAAGGGGGTCAAATTAGGGTGAGAAGGTGCGGAATAAACAATAATAATAATAAAACGCAGCAGATTCAATAGGGTCCTTGCATGGCAAAGGACATGGATGTCCTTTGCCATTGCAGGGCGGACCCTAATTAAAGCTGCAAGCAGCGTTGGTCGGGTCCGCCGTTGGCCGCCGCCGCCGCCGCCGTGTCCCGAGTCCCGATCTTAATCAGACCTCCATAGAAGTTTTTGTTTCATCACTCTATGACATTCCTAACAGAATTTACAAGCAGTTTTGTCAGTTTTTTTTCCTAGGGGGAGCTAGAGCACAATTTTCATTTTTGGGGTTTGTTTTTTTATTGGATGGCAATTTTCACCAGTCCTGATGTGTGTGTAAAATTTGGTGAGTTTTGAAGCATGTTAAGGGGGTCAAATTACAAATTGGTGTTTCTGGATGTTGTTGATAAATGGCTTTCGCTTGGCATAGTATAGCTTTAACTGGCACTTTGAAGCATTTTAAGGGGGTCAAATATCAGTTCAAAGAGGCAAAAAAGGCATTTTTTGCAAATATTTTGTTTTGAAGGGGTTTTTGTCAACTTCCTGTTGATTTTAGGTATAGAAGTGTTTAATGGAAATGTAGGTCTAAGTCAGACCTACATAGAGGTTTTTTTTTCATGTCCCTACGACATTCCTAACGGAAGTTACAAGCAGTTTTGTCTGGAAAAAGGTGACGGCTTTTTACAAAACTTTTATTTTGAAGGGGTAATTGCCAACTTCCTGTTGATTTTAACTGAAAGATGCCAATTATCAAAATGTAGGTCCAAGTGAGACCTACGTTGAGGTTTTTGTTTCATGTCTGTCCGACATTCCTACCAGAAGTTACAAGCAGTTTGATCTGTTTCCTCTTCCTAGGAGCAGTTTTTTCTGTGTTTTATTCAAAAATTGCAATAGAGCGCAATTTTGAGTTTAAAGGTTTGTTTTTTTCACTAGATCGCAATGTTTGCCAGTCCTGATGTGTGTGGCAATTTTGGTGAGGTTTGAAGCATTTTAAGGGGGTCAAATTTCAGTTCAAAGAGGCAGAAATTGACTTTTTTGCGAAAATTTTGTTTTGAAGGGGTTTTTGCCAACTTCCTGTTGATTTTTGCTATAGAAGTGCTTCATTGGAAATGTAGGTCTAAGTCTGATCTACATAGAGGTTTTTGTTCCATGTCTCTACGACATTCCCAACGGAAGTTACAAGCAGTCTGTTTTTTGTCTCTTCCTGGGGGGCGCTAGCGCGCAATTTTAATTTTGGGGGTTTGGTTACCTAATAAGTTGGTCTGCCGCTCCATACCGATGTGTGTGTCAAATTTGGTGAGTTTTGAAGCATGTTAAGGGGGTCAAATTAGGGTATTGTTTGTGTTGTATTCCTAGGGGGCGCTAGAGCACAATTTTGAGTTTTTGGGTTTGGTTTTTTCATTAACTCGCAATTTCTGCCAGTCCTGATGTGTGTGCCAAGTTTGGTGAGTTTTGAAGCATTTTAAGGGGGTCAAATTACAGCTCAAAGAGGAAAAAATGAAATTTTTTAGGCAAATTTGCGCAGGGGTTCTTTGAAGGCGCGTAAAATCAAAACCTGAAAACTTATCAAAACTTTGATCTATACTTTTAATCAGAAGGGTTCAAACTCTCTCCTGTGCGAGTTTGAAGCCGAAACGACAAACGCACTGGGAGAAGTGTCGATTTGAAAAAGGTGACGGGTTTTTACAAAACTTTTATTTTGAAGGGGTAATTGCCAACTTCCTGTTGATTTTTTCTGCTAGCTGTCAATTATTAAAATGTAGGTCTAAGTGAGACCTACATAGAAGTTTTTGTTTCATGTCTTTCCGGCATTCCTACCGGAAGTTACAAGCAGTTTTGTCCGTGGTTTCTTCCTGGAAGCAGTTTTTTCTGTGTTTTATTGAAAAATTGCGCTAGAGCGCAATTTTGAGTTTTATTATTATTTTTTTTCATTAGATTGCAATTTCTGCAAGTCCTGATGTGTCTGCCAAGTTTGGTGAGTTTTGAAGCATTTTAAGGGGGTCAAATTACAGCTCAAAGAGGCAAAAATAGCATTTTTTTGCGAAAATTTTGCTTTGAATGGGTTTTTGCAATATTTCTGTTGATTTTTGCCCCAGAACATACTATTATGAAATGTAGGTCTAAGTCAGATTTACATAGAGGTTTTCGTTTCATGTCTCTACGACATTCTTAACGGAAGTTACAAGCAGTATGTTTTTTTTTTTTCATAGGGGGCGCTAGCGCGCAATTTTGTATTTTGGGGTTTGGTTGCTTAATATGTGTTTTTGCCAAGCCTTACCGATGTGTGTTTAAAATTTGGTGAGTTTTGGAGCATGGTCAGTGGGTCAAATTAGGGTTCGAAGCTGCGGAATAATAATAATAATTAAAGCTGCAAGCAGCGTTGGTCGGGTCCGCCGCCGCCGCCGCCGCCGCCGTCGCCGCCGCCGTGTCCCGAGTCCCGATCTTAGTCAGACCTCCATAGAAGTTTTTGTTTCATCACTCTACGACATTCCTAACAGAATTTACAAGCAGTTTTATCAGTTTATTTTCCTAGGGGGCGCTAGAGCACAATTTTCATTTTTGGGGTTTGGTTTTTTTATTGGATGGCAATTTTCACCAGTCCTGATGTGTGTGTAAAATTTGGTGAGTTTTGAAGCATGTTAAGGGGGTCAAATTATAGATTTGCGTTTCTGGATGTTGTTGATAAATGGCTTTCGCTTGGCATTGTATAGCTTTAACTTGCACTTTGAAGCATTTTAAGGGGGTCAAATTTCAGTTCAAAGAGGCAAAAAAGGCATATTTTGCGAAAATTTTGTTTTGAAGGGGTTTTGCCAACTTCCTGTTGATTTTAGGTACAGAAGTGTTTATTGGAAATGTAGGTCTAAGTCAGACCTACACAGAGGTTTTTGTTTCATGTCTCTACGACATTCCTAACAGAAGTTACAAGCAGTCTGTTTTTTTTTTTTCGTAGGGGGCGCTAGCGCGCAATTTTCATTTTTGGGGTTTGGTTGCTTAATAAGTAGGTCTGCCGCTCCATACCGATGTGTGTGTCAAATTTGGTGAGTTTTGAAGCATGTTAAGGGGGTCAAATTAGGGTGCGAACATGCGAGCGCGCCTTGGGTTGCTGTCCCCGAGCCCCATGGTCGAAGAAGCTTTGCTGCCACTATTTAATGCATTGTGAAAGTAATGCAGTTGTTGTATTGAAGTGAAAATATCAAGCTTCCTGTTGATTTTGGCCAAAGTATGTTAATTATTCAAATGTAGGTCTAAGTCAGACCTACATAGTGGTTTTTGTTTCATGTCTCTCTAACATTCCTACCGGAAGTTACAAGCAGTTTTGTCTTTGTTTTCTTCCTAGGAGTAGTTTGTCTGTGTTGTATTCCTAGGGGGCGCTAGAGCACAATTTTGAGTTTTGGGGTTTGGTTTTTTCATCAGCTCGCAATTGTTGCCAGTCCTGATGTGTGTGCCAAGTTTGGTGAGTTTTGAAGCATTTTAAGGGGGTCAAATTACAGCTCAAAGAGGTAAAAATTATCTTTTTTAGGAAAATTTGCGCAGGGGATCTTTGAAGGCGCGTAAAATCAAAACCTTAAAACTTATCAAAATTTTGATCTATACTTTTAATCAGAAGGGTTCAAACTCTCTCCTGTGCGAGTTTGAAGCCGAAACGACAAACGCGCTCAGAGGAGATAACTTTTGAAGAAAGGTGACGGGTTTTCACAAAACTTTTATTTTGAAGGGGTAATTGCCAACTTCCTGTTGATTTTTTCTGCTAGCTGTCAATTACTAAAATGTAGGTTTAAGTGAGACCTACATAGAAGTTTTTGTTTCATGTCTTTCCGGCATTCCTACCCGAAGTTACAAGCAGTTTTGTCTGTGTTTTCTTCCTGGAAGCAGTTTTTTCTGTGTTTTATTAAAAAATTGCGCTAGAGCGCATTTTTTGATATTTTTTTTTTTTTTTTTCATTAGAACGCAATTTCTGCCAGTCCAGATGTGTGTGCCAAGTTTGGTGAGTTTTGAAGCATTTTAAGGGGGTCAAATTACAGCTCAAAGAGGCAAAAATAGCATTTTTTTGCGAAAAATTTGCTTTGAATGGGTTTTTGCAAAATTTTTGTTGATTTTTGCCCCAGAAGGTACAATTATGAAATCTAGGTCTAAGTCAGCCCTACATAGAGGTTTTTGTTTCATGTCTCTACGACATTGCTAGCGGAAGTTACAAGCTGTCTGTTTTTTTTTTCTTCCTAGGGGGCGCTAGCGCGCAATTTTTATTTTTGGGGTTTGGTTGCTTAATAAGTTGGGAAGGCCCACCGTACCAACGTGTGTGTCAAATTTGGTGAGTTTTGAAGCATGTTCAGGGGGTCAAATTAGGGTGCGAAGGAGCGGAATAAACAATAATAATAATAAAACGCAGCAGATTCAATAGGGTCCTTGCATGGCAAAGGACATGGATGTCCTTTGCCATTGCAGGGCGGACCCTAATTAAAGCTGCAAGCAGCGTTGGTCGGGTCCGCCGCCGCCGCCGCCGCCGTGTCCCGAGTCCCTATCTTAGTCAGACCTCCATAGAAGTTTTTGTTTCATCACTCTACGACATTCCTAACAGAATTTACAAGCAGTTTTATCAGTTTATTTTCCTAGGGGGCGCTAGAGCACAATTTTCATTTTTGGGGTTTGGTTTTTTTATTGGATGGCAATTTTCACCAGTCCTGATGTGTGTGTAAAATTTGGTGAGTTTTGAAGCATGTTAAGGGGGTCAAATTATAGATTTGCGTTTCTGGATGTTGTTGATAAATGGCTTTCGCTTGGCATTGTATAGCTTTAACTTGCACTTTGAAGCATTTTAAGGGGGTCAAATTTCAGTTCAAAGAGGCAAAAAAGGCATATTTTGCGAAAATTTTGTTTTGAAGGGGTTTTGCCAACTTCCTGTTGATTTTAGGTACAGAAGTGTTTATTGGAAATGTAGGTCTAAGTCAGACCTACACAGAGGTTTTTGTTTCATGTCTCTACGACATTCCTAACAGAAGTTACAAGCAGTCTGTTTTTGTTTTTTCGTAGGGGGCGCTAGCGCGCAATTTTCATTTTTGGGGTTTGGTTGCTTAATAAGTTGGTCTGCCGCTCCATACCGACGTGTTTGTCAAATTTGGGGAGTTTTGAAGCATGTTAAGGGGGTCAAATTAGGGTGCGAAGGTGCGAGCGCGCCTTGGGTTGCTGTCCCCGAGCCCCATGGTCGAAGAAGCCTTGCTGCCACTATTTAATGCATTGTGAAAGTAATGCAGTTGTTGTATTGAAGTGAAAATATCAAGCTCCCTGTTGATTTTTGCCAAAGTATGTTAATTATTCAAATGTAGGTCTAAGTCAGACCTACATAGTGGTTTTTGTTTCATGTCTCTCTGACATTCCTACCGGAAGTTACAAGCAGTTTTGTCTTTGTTTTCTTCCTAGGAGTAGTTTGTCTGTGTTGTATTCCTAGGGGGCGCTAGAGCACAATTTTGAGTTTTGGGGTTTGGTTTTTTCATCAGCTCGCAATTGTTGCCAGTCCTGATGTGTGTGCCAAGTTTGGTGAGTTTTGAAGCATTTTAAGGGGGTCAAATTACAGCTCAAAGAGGTAAAAATTATCTTTTTTAGGAAAATTTGCGCAGGGGATCTTTGAAGGCGCGTAAAATCAAAACCTTAAAACTTATCAAAATTTTGATCTATACTTTTAATCAGAAGGGTTCAAACTCTCTCCTGTGCGAGTTTGAAGCCGAAACAACAAACGCGCTCAGAGGAGATAACTTTTGAAGAAAGGTGACGGGTTTTCACAAAACTTTTATTTTGAAGGGGTAATTGCCAACTTCCTGTTGATTATTTCTGCTAGCTGTCAATTACTAAAATGTAGGTTTAAGTGAGACCTACATAGAAGTTTTTGTTTCATGTCTTTCCGGCATTCCTACCCGAAGTTACAAGCAGTTTTGTCTGTGTTTTCTTCCTGGAAGCAGTTTTTTCTGTGTTTTATTAAAAAATTGCGCTAGAGCGCATTTTTTGATTCTTTTTTTTTTTTTTTTCATTAGAACGCAATTTCTGCCAGTCCAGATGTGTGTGCCAAGTTTGGTGAGTTTTGAAGCATTTTAAGGGGGTCAAATTACAGCTCAAAGAGGCAAAAATAGCATTTTTTTGCGAAAAATTTGCTTTGAATGGGTTTTTGCAAAATTTTTGTTGATTTTTGCCCCAGAAGGTACAATTATGAAATCTAGGTCTAAGTCAGCCCTACATAGAGGTTTTTGTTTCATGTCTCTACGACATTGCTAGCGGAAGTTACAAGCTGTCTGTTTTTTTTTTCTTCCTAGGGGGCGCTAGCGCGCAATTTTTATTTTTGGGGTTTGGTTGCTTAATAAGTTCGGAAGGCCCACCGTACCAACGTGTGTGTCAAATTTGGTGAGTTTTGAAGCATGTTCAGGGGGTCAAATTAGGGTGCGAAGGAGCGGAATAAACAATAATAATAATAAAACGCAGCAGATTCAATAGGGTCCTTGCATGGCAAAGGACATGGATGTCCTTTGCCATTGCAGGGCGGACCCTAATTAAAGCTGCAAGCAGCGTTGGTCGGGTCCGCCGTTGGCCGCCGCCGCCGCCGCCGTGTCCCGAGTCCCGATCTTAGTCAGACCTACATAGAAGTTTTTATTTCATCACTCTACGACATTCCTAACAGAATTTACAAGCAGTTTTGTAATTTTTTTTTCCTAGGGGGAGCTAGAGCACAATTTTCATTTTTGGGATTTGTTTTTTTATTGGATGGCAATTTTCACCAGTCCTGATGTGTGTGTAAAATTTGGTGAGTTTTGAAGCATGTTAAGGGGGTCAAATTATAGATTTGCGTTTCTGGATGTTGTTGATAAATGGCTTTCGCTTGGCATTGTATAGCTTTAACTTGCACTTTGAAGCATTTTAAGGGGGTCAAATTTCAGTTCAAAGAGGCAAAAAAGGCATTTTTTGCAAAAAATTTGTTTTAAAGGGGTTTTTGCCAACTTCCTGTTGATTTTAGGTATAGAAGTGTTTATTGGAAATGTAGGTCTAAGTCAGACCTACACAGAGGTTTTTGTTTCATGTCTCTACGACATTCCTAACGGAAGTTACAAGCAGTCTGTTTTTTGTCTCTTCCTAGGGGGCGCTAGCTTGCAATTTTAATTTTTGGGGTTTGATTGCTTAATAAGTTGGTCTGCCGCTCCATACCGATGTGTGTGTCAATTTTGGTGAGTTTTGAAGCAAGTTAAGGGGGTCAAATTAGGGTGCGAAGGTGCGAGCGCGCCTTGGGTTGCTGTCCCCGAGCCCCACGGCAGGAGAAGCCTTGCTGCCACTATTTAATGCATTGTGAAAGTAATGCAGTTGTTGTATTGAAGTGAAAATATCAAGCTCCCTGTTGATTTTTGCCAAAGTATGTTAGTTATTCAAATGTAGGTCTAAGTCAGACCTACATAGTGTTTTTTGTTTCATGTCTCTACGACATTCCTACCGGAAGGTACAAGCAGTTTTGTCTTTGTTTTCTTCCTAGGAGTAGTTTGTCTGTGTTGTATTCCTAGGGGGCGCTAGAGCACAATTTTGAGTTTTGGGGTTTAGTTTTTTCATCAGCTCGCAATTGTTGCCAGTCCTGATGTGTGTGCCAAGTTTGGTGAGTTTTGAAGCATTTTAAGGGGGGTCAAATTACAGCTCAAAGAGGCAAAAATGAAATTTTTTAGGAAACTTTGCGCAGGGGATCTTTGAAGGCGCGTAAAATCAAAACCTTAAAACTTATCACAACTTTGATCTATACTTTTAATCAGAAGGGTTCAAACTCTCTCCTGTGCGAGTTTGAAGCCGAAACGACAAACGCACTGGGAGGAGTATCGATTTGAAAAAGGTGACGGGTTTTTACAAAAACTTTTATTTTGAAGGGGTAATTGTCAACTTCCTGTTGATTATTTCTGCTAGCTGTCAATTATTAAAATGTAGGTCTAAGTGAGACCTACATAGAAGTTTTCGTTTCATGTCCTTCCGGCATTCCTACCCGAAGTTACAAGCAGTTTTGTCTGTGGTTTCTTCCTGGAAGCAGTTTTTTCTGTGTTTTATTGAAAAATTGCGCTAAAGAACAATTTTGAGTTTTTTTTTTTTTTTTTTTTCATTAGATTGCAATTTCTGCCAGTCCTGATGTGTGTGCCAAGTTTGGTGAGTTTTGAAGTATTTTAAGGGGGTCAAATTGCAGCTCAAAGAGGCAAAAATTTCATTTTTTGTGAAAATTTGGCTTTGAATGGGTTTTTGAAAATTTTTTGTTGATTTTGGCCCCAGAAGATACAATTATGGAATTTAGGTCTAAGTCAGACCTACACAGAGGTTTTTGTTTCATGTCTCTACGACATTCCTAACGGAAGTTACAAGCAGTCTGTTTTTTGTTTCCTTTTAGGGGGCGCTAGAGCGCAATTTTCATTTTTGGGGTTTGGTTGCTTAATATGTTGTGGTGTCACGGTAGACCGACGTGTGTGTCAAGTTTGGTGAGTTTTGAAGCATGTTAAGGGGGTGATGTTGGGGCGCGACGGTGCGGAATAAAGAAAGAAAGAATAATAATAATAATTAAAGCTGCAAGCAGCGTTGGTCGGGTCCGCCGTTGGCCGCCGCCATGCCCCGAGTCCCGATCTTAGTCAGACCTCCATAGAAGTTTTTGTTTCATCACTCTACGACATTCCTAACAGAATTTACAAGCAGTTGTATCAGTTTATTTTCCTAGGGGGCGCTAGAGCACAATTTTCATTTTTGGGGTTCGGTTTTTTATTGGATGGCAATTTTCACCAGTCCTGATGTGTGTGTAAAATTTGGTGAGTTTTGAAGCATGTTAAGGGGGTCAAATTATAGATTTGCGTTTCTGGATGTTGTTGATAAATGGCTTTCGCTTGGCATTGTATAGCTTTACTTTGCAATTTGAAGCATTTTAAGGGGGTCAAATTTCAGTTCAAAGAGGCAAAAAAGGCATATTTTGCGAAAAATTTGTTTTGAAGGGGTTTTTGCCAACTTCCTGTTGATTTTAGGTATAGAAGTGTTCATTGGAAATGTAGGTCTAAGTCAGACCTACATAGAGGTTTTTGTTTCATGTCTCTACGACATTCCTAACGGAAGTTACAAGCAGTCTGTTTTTTGTCTCTTCCTAGGGGGCGCTAGCGCGCAATTTTCATTTTCGGGGTTTAGTTGCTCAATAAGTTGGTCTGCCGCTCCATACCGATGTGTGTGTCAAATTTGGTGAGTTTTGAAGCATGTTAAGGGGGTCAAATTAGGGTGCGAATGTGCCAGCGCGCCTCTGTTTCCTCTTCCTAGGAGCAGTTTTTTCTGTGTTTTATTCAAAAATTGCAATAGAGCGCAATTTTGAGTTTTAAGGTTTGGTTTTTCCACTAGATCACAATTTCTGCCAGTCCTGATGTGTGTGCCAAGTTTGGTGAGTTTTGAAGAATTTTAAGGGGGTCAAATTACAGCTCAAAGAGGCAAAAATGACATTTTTTAGGAAACGTTGCGCAGGGGATCTTTGAAGGCGCGTAAAATCAAAACCTTATAACTTATCAAAACTTTGATCTATACTTTTAATCAGAAGGGTTCAAACTCTCTCCTGTGTGAGTTTGAAGCCGAAACGACAAACGCACTGGGAGGAGTATCGATTTGAAAAAGGTGACGGGTTTTTACAAAAATTTTATTTTGAAGGGGTAATTGCCAACTTCCTGTTGATTTTTTCTGCTAGCTGTCAATTATTAAAATGTAGGTCTAAGTGAGACCTACATAGAAGTTTTTGTTTCATGTCTTTCCGACATTCCTACCGGAAGTTACAAGCAGTTTTGTCTGTGTTTTCTTCCTAGAAGCAGTTTTTTCCGTGTTTCATTCAAAAAATTTTGTGGAGCGCAATTTTGAGTTTTATACATTTTTTTTTTCATTAAATCACAATTTCTGCCTGTCCTGATGTGTCTGCCAAGTTTGGTGAGTTTTGAAGCATTTTAAGGGGGTCAAATTACAGCTCAAAGAGGCAAAAATAGCATTTTTTGCGAAAATTTTGCTTTGAAAGGGTTTTGCAAAATTTCTGTTGAATTTTGCCCTAGAAAGTACAATTATGAAATCTAGGTCTAAGTCAGTTCTACATAGAGGATTTTGTTTCATGTCTCTACGACATTCCTAGCGGAAGTTACAAGCAGTCTGTTTTTTTTTTTTCCTAGGGGGCGCTAGAGCGCATTTTTGATTTTTGGGGTTTGGTTGCTTAATATGTTGTGGTGTCACGGTAGACCGATGTGTGTGTCAACTTTGGTGAGTTTTGAAGCATGTTAAGAGGGTGAAATTGGGGCGCGACGGTGCGGAAGAAAGAAAGAAAGAAAGAAAGAAAGAAAGAATAAAACGCAGCAGATTCAATAGGGTCCTTGCATGGCAAAGGACATGGATGTCCTTTGCCATTGCAGGGCGGACCCTAATAATAATTAAAGCTGCAAGCAGCGTTGGTCGGGTCCGCCGTTGGCCGCCGCCGCCGCCGCCGTGTCCCGAGTCCCGATCTTAGTCAGACCTCCATAGAAGTTTTAGTTTCATCAGTCTACGACATTCCTAACAGAATTTACAAGCAGTTTTATCAGTTTATTTTCCTAGGGGGCGCTAGAGCACAATTTTCATTTTTGGGGTTTGGTTTTTTATTGGATGGCAATTTTCACCAGTCCTGATGTGTGTGTAAAATTTGGTGAGTTTTGAAGCATGTTAAGGGGGTCAAATTATAGATTTGCGTTTCTGGATGTTGTTGATAAAATGCTTTCGCTTGGCATTGTATAGCTCTAACTTGCACTTTGAAGCATTTTAAGGGGGTCAAATTTCAGTTCAAAGAGGCAAAAAAGTCATATTTTGCGAAAATTTTGTTTTGAAGGGGTTTTTGCCAACTTCCTGTTGATTTTAGGTACAGAAGTGTTTATTGGAAATGTAGGTCTAAGTTAGACCTACACAGAGGTTTTTGTTTCATGTCTCTACGACATTCCTAAGGGAAGTTACAAGCAGTCTGTTTTTTGTCTCTTCCTAGGGGGCGCTAGCGGGCAATTTTCATTTTTGGGGTTTGGTTGCTCAATAAGTTGGTCTGCCGCTCCATACCGATGTGTGTGTCAAATTTGGTGAGTTTTGAAGCATGTTAAGGGGGTCAAATTACAGATTGGCGTTTCTGGATGTTGTTGATAAATGGCTTTCGCTTGGCATAGTATAGCTTTAACTTGCACTTTGAAGCATTTTAAGGGGGTCAAATATCAGTTCAAAGAGGCAAAAAAGGCATTTTTTGCAAAAATTTAGTTTTGAAGGGGTTTTTGCCAACTTCCTGTTGATTTTCGGTACAGAAGTATTTCATTGGAAATGTAGGTCTAAGTCAGACCTACACAGAGGTGTTTGTTTCATGTCTCTACGACATTCCTAACGGAAGTTACACGCAGTCTGTTTTTTGTCTCTTCCTAGGGGGCGCTAGCGCGCAATTTGCATTTTTGGGGTTTGGTTGCTTAATAAGTTGGTCTGCCGCTCCATACCGATGTGTGTGTCAATTTTGGTGAGTTTTGAAGCATGTTAAGGGGGTCAAATTAGGGTGCGAAGGTAAGAGCGCGCCTTGGGTTGCTGTCCCCGAGCCCCACGGCAGGAGAAGCCTTGGTGACACTATTTAATGCATTGTGAAAGTAATGCAGTTGTTGTATTGAAGTGAAAATATCAAGCTTCCTGTTGATTTTTGCCAAAGTATGTTAGTTATTCAAATGTAGGTCTAAGTCAGACCTACATAGTGGTTTTTGTTTCATGTCTCTACGACATTCCTACCGGAAGTTACAAGCAGTTTTGTCTTTGTTTTCTTCCTAGGAGCAGTTTGTCTGTGTTGTATTCCTAGGGGGCGCTAGAGCACAATTTTGAGTTTTGGGGTTTGTTTTTTTCACTAGATCGCAATTGTTGCCAGTCCTGATGTGTGTGCCAAGTTTGGTGAGTTTTGAAGCATTTTAAGGGGGTCAAATTACAGCTCAAAGAGGTAAAAATTATCTTTTTTAGGAAAATTTGCGCAGCGGATCTTTGAAGGCGCGTAAAATCAAACCCTTAAAACTTATCAAAATTTTGATCTATACTTTTAATCAGAAGGGTTCAAACTCTCTCCTGTGCGAGTTTGAAGCCGAAACGACAAACGCGCTCAGAGGAGATAACTTTTGAAGAAAGGTGACGGATTTTCACAAAACTTTTATTTTGAAGGGGTAATTGACAACTTCCTGTTGATTTTTTCTGCAGGCTGTCAATTATTAAAATGTAGGTCTAAGTGAGACCTACATCGTGGTTTTTGTTTCATGTCTTTCCGGCATTCCTACCGGGAGTTACAAGCAGTTTTGTCTCTGTTTTCCTCCTGAAAGCAGTTTTGTCTGTGTTTTATTCAAAAATTGCTCTAGAGCGCAATTTTGAGTTTTAATAATTTTTTTTTTCATTAGATCGCAATTTCTGCCAGTCCTGGTGTGTCTGCCAAGTTTGGTGAGTTTTGAAGCATTCTAAGGGGGTCAAATTGCAGCTCAAAGAGGCAAAAATAGCATTTTTTTGCGAAAATGTTGCTTTGAATGAGTTTTTGCAAAATTTCTGGTGATTTTGGGTATAGACATTTTTTATTGGAAATGTAGGTCTAAGTCAGACCTACACAGAGGTTTTTGTTTCATGTCTCTACGACATTCCTAACGGAAGTTACAAGCAGTCTGTTTTTTTTTTTTTCCTAGGGGGCGCTAGTGCGCAATTTTCATTTTTGGGGTATGGTTGCTTAATATGTTGGGCTGTCCTAGTACACCGACGTGTGTGTCAACTTTGGTGAGTTTTGAAGCATGTTAAGGGGGTCAAATTAGGGTGAGAAGGTGCGGAATAAACAATAATAATAATAATTAAAGCTGCAAGCAGCGTTGGTCGGGTCCGCCGTTGGCCGCCGCCGCCGTGTCCCGGGTCCCGATCTTAGTCAAACCAACATAGAGGTTTTTATTTCATGTCTCTACGACATTTCTAACAGAAGTTACATGCAGTTTTGTCTGGGTTTTTTCCTAGGGGGCGCTAAGCGCAATTTAGATTTTTGGGGTTTGGTTTTTTATTAGATGGCAGTTTTTGCCAGTCCTGATATGTGTGCAAAATTTGGTGAGTTTTGAAGCATGTTAAGGGGGTGAAATTACAGATCGGCGATTCTGGATGTTGTTGATAAATGGCTTTCGGTCTGCATAACAGAGCTTTAACTAGCACTTACAAGCATTTTAAGTGGGTCAAATTACAGCTCAAAGAGGCAAAAACGTCATTTTTTAGGAAAAGTTGCGAAGGGGTTTTTTGAAGGCGCGTAAAATCAAAACCTGAAAACTTATCAAAACTTTGATCTATACTTTTAATCAGAAGGGTTCAAAGTCTCCCCTGTGCGAGTTTGAAGCCGAAACGACAAACGGGCTCAGAGGAGATAACTTTTGAAGAAAGGTGACGGGTTTTCACAAAACTTTTATTTTGAAGGGGTAATTGCCAACTTCCTGTTGATTTTTTCTGCTAGCTGTCAATTACTAAAATGTAGGTTTAAGTCAGACCTACATAGAAGTTTTTGTTTCATGTCTTTCCGACATTCCTACCCGAAGTTACAAGCAGTTTTATCTGTGTTTTCTACCTGGAAGCAGTTTTTTCTGTGTTTTATTGAAAAATTGCGCTAAAGCGCAATTTTGAGTTTTTTTTTTTTTTTTTTTCATTAGATTGCAATTTCTGCCAGTCCTGATGTGTCTTCCAAGTTTGGTGAGTTTTGAAGCATGTTAAGGGGGTCAAATTACAGCTCAAAGGGGCAAAAATAGCATTTTTTAGCGAAAATTTTGCTTTGAATGGGTTTTTGCCAAATTTATGTTGATTTTAGGTATAGGCATTTCTAATGGGGAATCTAGGTCTAAGTCAGACCTACATAGAGGTTTTTGTTCCATGTCTTTACGACATTCCTAACGGAAGTTACAAGCAGTCTGTTTTTTTTTTTTCGTAGGGGGCGCTAGCGCGCATTTTTCATTTTTGGGGTTTGGTTGCTTAATATGTGTTTTTGCCAAGCCTTACCGATGTGTGTGCCAAATTTGGTGAGTTTTGAAGCATGGTCAGTGGGTCAAATTAGGGTTCAAAGCTGCGGAAGAATAATAATAATTAAAGCTGCAAGCAGCGTTGGTCGGGTCCGCCGTTGGCCGCCGCCGCCGTGTCCCGAGTCCCGATCTTAGTCAGACCAACATAGAGGTCTTTGTTTCATGTCTGTACGACATTCCTAACAGAAGTTACAAGCAGTTTTGTCTGGAAAAAGGTGACAGCTTTTTACAAAACTTTTATTTTGAAGGGGTAATTGCCAACTTCCTGTTGATTTCAACTGAAAGATGCCACCTATCAAAATGTAGGTCTAAGTGAGACCTACATTGAGGTTTTTGTTTCATGTCTGTCCGACATTCCTACCAGAAGTTACAAGCAGTTTGATCTGTTTCCTCTTCCTAGGAGCAGTTTTCTGTGTTTTATTCAAAAATTGCAATAGAGTGCAATTTTGAGTTTTAAGGTTTGTTTTTTTCACTACATCGAAATTTTTGCCAGTCCTGATGTGTGTGCCAAGTTTGGTGAGTTTTGAAGCATTTTAAGGGGGTCAAATTTCAGTTCAAAGAGGCAAAAATTGACTTTTTTGCGAAAATTTTGTTTTGAAGGGGTTTTTGCCAACTTCCTGTTAATTTTTGCTATAGAAGTGTTTTGTTGGAAATGTAGGTATAAGTCAGACCTACATAGAGGATTTTGTTTCATGTCTCTACGACATTCCCAACGGAAGTTACAAGCAGTCTGTTTTTTGTCTCTTCCTAGGGGGCGCTAGCACGCAATTTTCATTTTTGGGGTTTGGTTACCTAATAAGTTGGTCTGCCGCTCCATACCAATGTGTGTGTCAAATTTGGTGAGTTTTGAAGCATGTTAAGGGGGTCAAATTAGGGTATTGTCTGCGTTGTATTCCTAGGGGGCGCTAGAGAACAATTTTGAGTTTTGGGGTTTGGTTTTTTCATCAACTCGCAATTGTTGCCAGTCCTGATGTGTGTGCCAAGTTTGGTGAGTTTTGAAGCATTTTAAGGGGGTCAAATTACAGCTCAAAGAGGAAAAAAGTAAATTTTTTAGGAAAATTTGCGCAGGGCGTCTTTGAAGGCGCGTAAAATCAAAACCTGAAAACTTATCACAACTTTGATCTATACTTTTATTCAGAAGGGTCCAAACTCTCTCCTGAGCGAGTTTGAAGCCGAAACGACAAACGCGCTCAGAGGAGATAACTTTTGAAGAAAGGTGACGGGTATTCACAAAACTTTTATTTTGAAGGGGTAATTGCCAACTTCCTGTTGATTTTTTCTGCTAGCTGTCAATTATTAAAATGTAGGTCTAAGTGAGACCTACATAGAAGTTTTTGTTTCATGTCTTTCCGGCATTCCTACCCGAAGTTACAAGCAGTTTTGTCTGTGTTTTCTTCCTGGAAGCAGTTTTTTCTGTGTTTTATTGAAAAATTGCGCTAAAGCGCAATTTTGAGTTTTTTTTTTTTTTTTTTTCATTAGATTGCAATTTCTGCCAGTCCTGATGTGTCTTCCAAGTTTGGTGAGTTTTGAAGCATGTTAAGGGGGTCAAATTACAGCTCAAAGGGGCAAAAATAGCATTTTTTAGCGAAAATTTTGCTTTGAATGGGTTTTTGCCAAATTTCTGTTGATTTTAGGTATAGGCATTTCTAATGGGGAATCTAGGTCTAACTCAGACCTACATAGAGGTTTTTGTTCCATGTCTTTACGACATTCCTAACGGAAGTTACAAGCAGTCTGTTTTTTTTTTTCGTAGGGGGCGCTAGCGCGCATTTTTCATTTTTGGGGTTTGGTTGCTTAATATGTGTTTTTGCCAAGCCTTACCGATGTGTGTGCCAAATTTGGTGAGTTTTGGAGCATGGTCAGTGGGTCAAATTAGGGTTCAAAGTTGCGGAAGAATAATAATAATAATAAGAAAACGTTACAGATTCAATAGGGTCCTTGCATGGCAAAGGACATGGATGTCCTTTGCCATTGCAGGGCGGACCCTAATAAGAAACGTTACAGATTCAATAGGGTCCTTGCCTTAGCAAAGGACAGAGTCCTTTGCTGGCAGTGCGGACCCTAATAAAACGCAGCAGATTCAATAGGGTCCTTGCATGGCAAAGGACATGGATGTCCTTTGCCATTGCAGGGCGGACCCTAATTAAAGCTGCAAGCAGCGTTGGTCGGGTCCGCCGTTGGCCGCCGCCATGCCCCGAGTCCCGATCTTAGTCAGACCTCCATAGAAGTTTTTGTTTCATCACTCTACGACATTCCTAACAGAATTTACAAGCAGTTGTATCAGTTTATTTTCCTAGGGGGCGCTAGAGCACAATTTTCATTTTTGGGGTTCGGTTTTTTATTGGATGGCAATTTTCACCAGTCCTGATGTGTGTGTAAAATTTGGTGAGTTTTGAAGCATGTTAAGGGGGTCAAATTATAGATTTGCGTTTCTGGATGTTGTTGATAAATGGCTTTCGCTTGGCATTGTATAGCTTTACTTTGCAATTTGAAGCATTTTAAGGGGGTCAAATTTCAGTTCAAAGAGGCAAAAAAGGCATATTTTGCGAAAAATTTGTTTTGAAGGGGTTTTTGCCAACTTCCTGTTGATTTTAGGTATAGAAGTGTTCATTGGAAATGTAGGTCTAAGTCAGACCTACATAGAGGTTTTTGTTTCATGTCTCTACGACATTCCTAACGGAAGTTACAAGCAGTCTGTTTTTTGTCTCTTCCTAGGGGGCGCTAGCGCGCAATTTTCATTTTCGGGGTTTAGTTGCTCAATAAGTTGGTCTGCCGCTCCATACCGATGTGTGTGTCAAATTTGGTGAGTTTTGAAGCATGTTAAGGGGGTCAAATTAGGGTGCGAATGTGCCAGCGCGCCTCTGTTTCCTCTTCCTAGGAGCAGTTTTTTCTGTGTTTTATTCAAAAATTGCAATAGAGCGCAATTTTGAGTTTTAAGGTTTGGTTTTTCCACTAGATCACAATTTCTGCCAGTCCTGATGTGTGTGCCAAGTTTGGTGAGTTTTGAAGCATTTTAAGGGGGTCAAATTAAAGCTCAAAGAGGCAAAAATAGCGTTTTTTGCGAAAATGTTGCTTTGAATGAGTTTTTGCAAAATTTCTGTTGATTTTGGGTATAGACCTTTTTAATTGGAAATGTAGGTCTTAGTCAGACCTACACAGAGGTTTTTGTTTGATGTCTCTACGACATTCCTAACGGAAGTTACAAGCAGTCTGTTTTTTGTCTCTTCCTAGGGGGCGCTAGCTTGCAATTTTAATGTTTGGGGTTTGGTTGCTTAATAAGTTGGTCTGCCGCTCCATACCGACATGTGTGTCAATTTTGGTGAGTTTTGAAGCATGTTAAGGGGGTCAAATTAGGGTGCGAAGGTGCGAGCGCGCCTTGGGTTGCTGCCCCCGAGCCCCACGGCAGGAGAAGCCTTGCTGCCACTAGTTAATGCATTGTGAAAGTAATGCAGTTGTTGTATTGAAGTGAAAATATCTAGCTCCCTGTAGATTTTTGCCAAAGTATGTTAATTATTCAAATGTAGGTCTAAGTCAGACCTACATAGTGGTTTTTGTTTCATGTCTCTACGACATTCCTAGTGGAAGTTACAAGCAGTTTTGTCTTTGTTTTCTTCCTAGGAGCAGTTTGTCTGTGTTGTATTCCTAGGGGGCGCTAGAGCACAATTTTGAGTTTTGGAGTTTGGTTTTTTTATCAGCTCGCAATTGTTGCCAGTCCTGATGTGTGTGCCAAGTTTGGTGAGTTTTGAAGAATTTTAAGGGGGTCAAATTACAGCTCAAAGAGGCAAAAATGACATTTTTTAGGAAACGTTGCGCAGGGGATCTTTGAAGGCGCGTAAAATCAAAACCTTATAACTTATCAAAACTTTGATCTATACTTTTAATCAGAAGGGTTCAAACTCTCTCCTGTGTGAGTTTGAAGCCGAAACGACAAACGCACTGGGAGGAGTATCGATTTGAAAAAGGTGACGGGTTTTTACAAAAATTTTATTTTGAAGGGGTAATTGCCAACTTCCTGTTGATTTTTTCTGCTAGCTGTCAATTATTAAAATGTAGGTCTAAGTGAGACCTACATAGAAGTTTTTGTTTCATGTCTTTCCGACATTCCTACCGGAAGTTACAAGCAGTTTTGTCTGTGTTTTCTTCCTAGAAGCAGTTTTTTCCGTGTTTCATTCAAAAAATTTTGTGGAGCGCAATTTTGAGTTTTATACATTTTTTTTTTCATTAAATCACAATTTCTGCCTGTCCTGATGTGTCTGCCAAGTTTGGTGAGTTTTGAAGCATTTTAAGGGGGTCAAATTACAGCTCAAAGAGGCAAAAATAGCATTTTTTGCGAAAATTTTGCTTTGAAAGGGTTTTGCAAAATTTCTGTTGAATTTTGCCCTAGAAAGTACAATTATGAAATCTAGGTCTAAGTCAGTTCTACATAGAGGATTTTGTTTCATGTCTCTACGACATTCCTAGCGGAAGTTACAAGCAGTCTGTTTTTTTTTTTTCCTAGGGGGCGCTAGAGCGCATTTTTGATTTTTGGGGTTTGGTTGCTTAATATGTTGTGGTGTCACGGTAGACCGATGTGTGTGTCAACTTTGGTGAGTTTTGAAGCATGTTAAGAGGGTGAAATTGGGGCGCGACGGTGCGGAAGAAAGAAAGAAAGAAAGAAAGAAAGAAAGAATAAAACGCAGCAGATTCAATAGGGTCCTTGCATGGCAAAGGACATGGATGTCCTTTGCCATTGCAGGGCGGACCCTAATAATAATAATAATAAACGTTACAGTTTCAATAGGGTCCTTGCCTTAGCAAAGGACATGGATGTCCTTTGCTGGCAGGGCGGACCCTAATAAAACGCAGCAGATTCAATAGGGTCCTTGCATGGCAAAGGACATGGATGTCCTTTGCCATTGCAGGGCGGACCCTAATAATAAGAAAACGTTACAGATTCAATAGGGTCCTTGCATGGCAAAGGACATGGATGTCCTTTGCCATTGCAGGGCGGACCCTAATTAAAGCTGCAAGCAGCGTTGGTCGGGTCCGCCGTTGGCCGCCGCCGCCGCCGTGTCCCGAGTCCCGATCTTAGTCAGACCTCCATAGAAGTTTTTGTTTCATCACTCCACGACATTCCTAACAGAATTTACAAGCAGTTTTATCAGTTTATTTTCCTAGGGGGCGCTAGAGCACAATTTTCATTTTTGGGGTTTGGTTTTTTTATTGGATGGCAATTTTCACCAGTCCTGATGTGTGTGTAAAATTTGGTGAGTTTTGAAGCATGTTAAGGGGGTCAAATTATAGATTTGCGTTTCTGGATGTTGTTGATAAATGGCTTTCGCTTGGCATTGTATAGCTTTAACTTGCACTTTGAAGCATTTTAAGGGGGTCAATTTTCAGTTCAAAGAGGCAAAAAAGGCATATTTTGCGAAAAATTTGTTTTGAAGGGGTTTTTGCCAACTTCCTGTTGATTTTAGGTATAGAAGTGTTTATTGGAAATGTAGGTCTAAGTCAGACCTACACAGAGGTTTTTGTTTCATGTCTCTACGACATTCCTAACGGAAGTTACAAGCAGTCTGTTTTTTGTGTCTTCCTAGGGGGCGCTAGCGCGCAATTTTCATTTTCGGGGTTTGGTTGCTTAATAAGTTGGTCTGCCGCTCCATACCGATGTGTGTGTCAATTTTGGTGAGTTTTGAAGCATGTTAAGGGGGTCAAATTAGGGTGCGAAGGTGCGAGCGCGCCTCTGTTTCCTCTTCCTAGGAGCAGTTTTTTCTGTGTTTTATTCAAAAATTGCAATAGAGCGCAATTTTGAGTTTTAAGGTTTGGTTTTTTCACTAGATCGCAATTTCTGCCAGTCCTGATGTGTGTGCCAAGTTTGGTGAGTTTTGAAGCATTTTAAGGGGGTCAAATTAAAGCTCAAAGAGGCAAAAATAGCGTTTTTTGCGAAAATGTTGCTTTGAATGAGTTTTAGCAAAATTTCTGTTGAGTTTGGGTATAGACCTTTTAAATTGGAAATGTAGGTCTTAGTCAGACCTACACAGAGGTTTTCGTTTCATGTCTCTACGACATTCCTAACGGAAGTTACAAGCAGTCTCTTTTTTGTCTCTTCCTAGGGGGCGTTAGAGCGCAATTTTAATTTTTGGGGTTTGGTTGCTTAATAAGTTGGTCTGCCGCTCCATACCGATGTGTGTGTCAATTTTGGTGAGTTTTGAAGCATGTTAAGGGGGTCAAATTAGGGTGCGAAGGTGCGAGCGCGCCTTGGGTTGCTGCCCCCGAGCCCCAGGGCTTAAGACGCCTTCGTCCCACTATTTAATGCATTGTGAAAGTAATGCAGTTGTTGTATTGAAGTGAAAATATCTAGCTTCCTGTTGATTTTTGCCAAAGTATGTTAATTATTCAAATGTAGGTCTAAGTCAGACCTACATAGTGGTTTTTGTTTCATGTCTCTATGACATTCCTACCGGAAGTTACAAGCAGTTTTGTCTTTGTTTTCTTCCTAGGAGTAGTTTGTCTGTGTTGTATTCCTAGGGGGCGCTAGAGCACAATTTTGAGTTTTGGAGTTTGGTTTTTTCATCAGCTCGCAATTGTTGCCAGTCCTGATGTGTGTGCCAAGTTTGGTGTGTTTTGAAGCATTTTAAGGGGGTCAAATTACAGCTCAAAGAGGTAAAAATTATCTTTTTTAGGAAAATTTGCGCAGGGGATCTTTGAAGGCGCGTAAAATCAAACCCTTAAAACTTATCAAAATTTTGATCTATACTTTTAATCAGAAGGGTTCAAACTCTCTCCTGTGCGAGTTTGAAGCCAAAACGACAAACTCGCTCAGAGGAGATAACTTTTGAAAAAAGGTGACGGGTTTTCACAAAACCTTTATTTTGAAGGGGTAATTGCCAACTTCCTGTTGATTTTTTCTGCTAGCTGTCAGTTATTAAAATGTAGGTCTAAGTGAGACCTACATAGAAGTTTTTGTTTCATGTCTTTCCGACATTCCTACCGGAAGTTACAAGCAGTTTTGTCTGTGTTTTCTTCCTAGAAGCAGTTTTTTCTGTGTTTCATTCCAAAAATTTTGTAGAGCGCAATTTTGAGTTTTAGAATTTTTTTTTTTCATTAGATCACAATTTCTGCCAGTCCTGATGTGTGTGCCAAGTTTGGTGAGTTTTGAAGCATTTTAAGGGGGTCAAATTACAGCTCAAAGAGGCAAAAATAGCATTTTTGGTGAAAATTTTGCTTTGAAAGGGTTTTGCAAAATTTCTGTTGATTTTAGGTATAGGACTTTCTGATGGGGAATTTAGATCTAGGTCAGGTCTACATAGAGGATTTTGTTTCATGTCTCTACGACATTCCTACCGGAAGTTACACTTAATCCATTTTTTGTCTTTTCCTAGGGGGCGCTATTGCGCAATTTTGATTTTTCTGGTTCGGCTCCCTAATATGTTGGGGAGAAACTCCTCACCGACGCGTGTGTCAAATTTGGTGTGCTTTGAGGCATGGTCAGTGGGTCAAAATACAGCGCATAGGCGAGTATCGGTGCGGAAGAAAGAAAGAATAATAATAAGAATAATAATAAAACGCTACAGATTCAATAGGGTCCTTGCATGGCAAAGGACATGGATGTCCTTTGCCATTGCAGGGCGGACCCTAATAATAAGAAACGTTACAGATTCAATAGGGTCCTTGCATGGCAAAGGACATGGATGTCCTTTGCCATTGCAGGGCGGACCCTAATAATAATAAAACGCAGCAGATTCAATAGGGTCCTTGCATGGCAAAGGACATGGATGTCCTTTGCCATTGCAGGGCGGACCCTAATAAAGAAAGAATAAAACGCTACAGATACAATAGGGTCCTTGCCATGGCAAAGGACATGGAGTCCTTTGCTGGCAGGGCGGACCCTAATAATAAACGTTACAGTTTCAATAGGGTCCTTGCCTTAGCAAAGGACATGGATGTCCTTTGCTGGCAGGGCGGACCCTAATAATAATAATAAGAAACCTTACAGATTCAATAGGGTCCTTGCCATGGCAAAGGACATGGAGTCCTTTGCTGGCAGGGCGGACCCTAATTAAAGCTGCAAGCAGCGTTGGTCGGGTCCGCCGTTGGCCGCCGCCGCCGCCGCCGTGTCCCGAGTCCCGATCTTAGTCAGACCTCCATAGAAGTTTTTGTTTCATCACTCTACGACATTCCTAATAGAATTTACAAGCAGTTTTATCAGTTTATTTTCCTAGGGGGCGCTAGAGCACAATTTTCATTTTTGGGGTTTGGTTTTTTTATTGGATGGCAATTTTCACCAGTCCTGATGTGTGTGTAAAATTTGGTGAGTTTTGAAGCATGTTAAGGGGGTCAAATTATAGATTTGCGTTTCTGGATGTTGTTGATAAATGGCTTTCGCTTGGCATTGTATAGCTCTAACTTGCACTTTGAAGCATTTTAAGGGGGTCAAATTTCAGTTCAAAGAGGCAAAAAAGGCATATTTTGCGAAAATTTTGTTTTGAAGGGGTTTTTGCCAACTTCCTGTTGATTTTAGGTACAGAAGTGTTTATTGGAAATGTAGGTCTAAGTCAGACCTACACAGAGGTTTTTGTTTCATGTCTCTACGACATTCCTAACGGAAGTTACAAGCAGTCTGTTTTTTGTCTCTTCCTAGGGGGCGCTAGCTTGCAATTTTAATTTTTGGGGTTTGATTGCTTAATAAGTTGGTCTGCCGCTCCATACCGATGTGTGTGTCAATTTTGGTGAGTTTTGAAGCATGTTAAGGGGGTCAAATTAGGGTGCGAAGGTGCCAGCGCGCCTCTGTTTCCTCTTCCTAGGAGCAGTTTCTTCTGTGTTTTATTCAAAAATTGCAATAGAGCGCAATTTTGAGTTTTAAGGTTTGGTTTTTTCACTAGATCGCAATTTCTGCCAGTCCTGATGTGTGTGCCAAGTTTGGTGAGTTTTGAAGCATTTTAAGGGGGTCAAATTACAGCTCAAAGAGGCAAAAATAGCGTTTTTTGCGAAAATGTTGCTTTGAATGAGTTTTTGCAAAATTTTTGGTGATTTTGGGTATAGACGTTTTTTATTGGAAATGTAGGTCTAAGTCAGACCTACACAGAGGTTTTTGTTTCATGTCTCTACGACATTCCTAACGGAAGTTACAAGCAGTCTGTTTTTTGTCTCTTCCTAGGGGGCGCTAGCTTGCAATTTTCATTTTTGGGGTTTGGTTGCTTAATAAGTTGGTCTGCCGCTCCATACCGATGTGTGTGTCAATTTTGGTGAGTTTTGAAGCATGTTAAGGGGGTCAAATTAGGGTGCAAAGGTGCGAGCGCGCCTTGGGTTGCTGTCCCCGAGCCCCACGGCAGGAGAAGCCTTGCTGCCACTATTTAATGCATTGTGAAAGTAATGCAGTTGTTGTATTGAAGTGAAAATATCAAGCTCCCTGTTGATTTTTGCCAAAGTATGTTAATTATTCAAATGTAGGTCTAAGTCAGACCTACATAGTGGTTTTTGTTTCATGTCTCTACGACATTCCTACCGGAAGTTACAAGCAGTTTTGTCTTTGTTTTCTTCCTAGGAGCAGTTTGTCTGTGTTGTATTCCTAGGGGGCGCTAGAGCACAATTTTGAGTTTTGGAGTTTGGTTTTTTTATCAGCTCGCAATTGTTGCCAGTCCTGATGTGTGTGCCAAGTTTGGTGAGTTTTGAAGCATTTTAAGGGGGTCAAATTACAGCTCAAAGAGGTAAAAATTATCTTTTTTAGGAAAATTTGCGCAGGGGATCTTTGAAGGCGCGTAAAATCAAACCCTTAAAACTTATCAAAATTTTGATCTATACTTTTAATCAGAAGGGTTCAAACTCTCTCCTGTGCGAGTTTGAAGCCGAAACGACAAACTCGCTCAGAGGAGATAACTTTTGAAAAAAGGTGACGGGTTTTCACAAAACTTTTATTTGAAGGGGTAATTGCCAACTTCCTGTTGATTTTTTCTGCTAGCTGTCAATTATTAAAATGTAGGTCTAAGCGAGACCTACATAGAAGTTTTTGTTTCATGTCTTTCCGACATTCATACCGGAAGTTACAAGCAGTTTTGTCTGTGTTTTCTTCCTAGAAGCAGTTTTTTCTGTGTTTCATTCCAAAAATTTTGTAGAACGCAATTTTGAGTTTTAGAATTTTTTTTTTTCATTAGATCACAATTTCTGCCAGTCCTGATGTGTCTGCCAAGTTTGGTGAGTTTTGAAGCATTTTAAGGGGGTCAAATTACAGCTCAAAGAGGCAAAAATAGCATTTTTGGTGAAAATTTTGCTTTGAAAGGGTTTTGCAAAATTTCTGTTGATTTTGGGTATAGGAGTTTCTGATGGGGAATTTAGGTCTCGGTCAGTTCTACATAGAGGATTTTGTTTCATGTCTCTACGACATTCCTACCGGAAGTTACAAGCAATCCATTTTTTGTCTTTTCCTAGGGGGCGCTATTGCGCAATTTTGATTTTTCTGGTTCGGGTCCCTAATATGTTGGGAAGAAACTCCTCACCGACGCGTGTGTCAAATTTGGTGTGCTTTGAGGCATGGTCAGTGGGTCAAAATACAGCGCATATGCGAGTATCGGTGCGGAAGAAAGAAAGAATAATAATAAGAATAATTAAAGCTGCAAGCAGCGTTGGTCGGGTCCGCCGTTGGCCGCCGCCGCCGTGTCCCGGGTCCCAATCTTAGTCAAACCAACATAGAGGTTTTTATTTCATGTCTCTACGACATTTCTAACAGAAGTTACATGCAGTTTTGTCTGGGTTTTTTCCTAGGGGGCGCTAAGCGCAATTTAGATTTTTGGGGTTTGGTTTTTTATTAGATGGCAGTTTTTGCCAGTCCTGATATGTGTGTAAAATTTGGTGAGTTTTGAAGCATGTTAAGGGGGTGAAATTACAGATCGGCGATTCTGGATGTTGTTGATAAATGGCTTTCGGTCTGCATAACAGAGCTTTAACTAGCACTTACAAGCATTTTAAGTGGGTCAAATTACAGCTCAAAGAGGCAAAAACGTCATTTTTTAGGAAAAGTTGCGCAGGGGTTTTTTGAAGGCGCGTAAAATCAAAACCTGAAAACTTATCAAAACTTTGATCTATACTTTTAATCAGAAGTGTCCAAACTCTCTCCTGTGCGAGTTTGAAGCCGAAACGACAAACGGGCTCAGAGGAGATAACTTTTGAAGAAAGGTGACGGGTTTTCACAAAACTTTTATTTTGAAGGGGCAATTTTTAACTTCCTGTTGATTTTTGCCGAAGGATGTCAATTATCGAAATGTAGGTCTAAGTCAGACCTACCTAGAAGTTTTTGTTTCATGTCTTTCCGACATTCCTACCGGAAGTTACAAGCAGTTTTGTCTGTGTTTTCTTCCTGGAAGCAGTTTTTTCTGTGTTTTATTGAAAAATTGCGTTAGAGCGCAATTTTGAGTTTTATTATTATTTTTTTTCATTAGATCGCAATTTCTGCCAGTCCTGATGTGTGTGCCAAGTTTGGTGAGTTTTGAAGCATTCTAAGGGGGTCAAATTGCAGCTCAAAGAGGCAAAAATAGCATTTTTTTGCGAAAATGTTGCTTTGAATGAGTTTTTGCAAAATTTCTGTTGATTTTGGGTATAGACATTTTTTATTGGAAATGTAGGTCTAAGTCAGACCTACACAGAGGTTTTTGTTTCATGTCTCTACGACATTCCTGACGGAAGTTACAAGCAGTCTGTTTTTTTTTTTTCCTAGGGGGCGCTAGTGCGCAATTTTCATTTTTGGGGTTTGGTTGCTTAATAAGTTGGGCTGTCCCAGTACACCGACGTGTGTGTCAACTTTGGTGAGTTTTGAAGCATGTTAAGGGGGTCAAATTAGGGTGAGAAGGTGCGGAATAAACAATAATAATAATAATAATAAAACGCAGCAGATTCAATAGGGTCCTTGCATGGCAAAGGACATGGATGTCCTTTGCCATTGCAGGGCGGACCCTAATTAAAGCTGCAAGCAGCGTTGGTCGGGTCCGCCGTTGGCCGCCGCCGCCGCCGCCGTGTCCCGAGTCTCGATCTTAGTCAGACCTACATAGAAGTTTTTGTTTCATCACTCTACGACATTCCTAACAGAATTTACAAGCAGTTTTATCAGTTTATTTTCCTAGGGGGCGCTAGAGCACAATTGTCATATTTGTGGTTTGGTTTTTTTATTGGATGGCAATTTTCACCATTCCTGATGTGTGTGTAAAATTTGGTGAGTTTTGAAGCATGTTAAGGGGGTCAAATTACAGATTTGCGTTTCTGGATGTTGTTGATAAATGGCTTTCGCCTGGCATTGTATAGCTTTAACTTGCACTTTGAAGCATTTTAAGGGGGTCAAATTGCAGCTCAAAGAGGCAAAAATAGCATTTTTTGGCGAAAATTTTGCTTTGAATGAGTTTTTGCAAAATTTCTGTTGATTTTGGGAATAGACGTTTTTTATTGGAAATGTAGGTCTAAGTCAGACCTACACAGAGGTTTTTGTTTCATGTCTCTACGACATTCCTAACGGAAGTTACAAGCAGTTTTGTCTGGGTTTTTTCCTAGGGGGCGCTAAGCGCAATTTAGATTTTTGGGGTTTGGTTTTTTATTAGATGGCAGTTTTTGCCAGTCCTGATATGTGTGTAAAATTTGGTGAGTTTTGAAGCATGTTAAGGGGGTGAAATTACAGATTGGCGATTCTGGATGTTGTTGATAAATGGCTTTCGGTCTGCATAACAGAGCTTTAACTAGCACTTTGAAGCATTTTAAGTGGGTGAAATTACAGCTCAAAGAGTCAAAAACGTCATTTTTTAGGAAAAGTTGCGCAGGGGTTTTTTGAAGGCGCGTAAAATCCAAACCGGAGCAGTAATCAAAACTTTGATCTATACTTTTAATCAGAAGTGTCCAAACTCTCTCCTGTGCGAGTTTGAAGCCGAAACAACAAACGCACTGGGAGAAGTGTCGATTTGAAAAAGGTGACGGGTTTTCACAAAACTTTTATTTTGAAGGGGCAATTTTTAACTTCCTGTTGATTTTTGCCGAAGGATGTAAATTATCGAAATGTAGGTCTAAGTCAGACCTACCTAGAAGTTTTTGTTTCATGTCTGTCCGACATTCCTACTGGAAGTTACAAGCAGTTTTGTCTGTTTTCTCTTCCTAGGAGCAGTTTTTTCTGTGTTTTATTCAAAAATTGCGCTAGAGCGCAATTTTGAGTTTTATTATTTTTTATTTTCATTAGATCGCAATTTCTGCCAGTCCTGAGGTGTGTGCCAAGTTTGGTGAGTTTTGAAGCATTTTAAGGGGGTCAAATTACAGCTCAAAGAGGCAAAAATAGCATTTTTTGCGAAAATTTTGCTTTGAAGGCGTTTTTGCCAACTTCCTGTTGATTTTAGGTATAGAACATTTTTATTGGAAATGTTCATCAAAGTCAGACCTTCATATAGGTTTTTGTTTCAAGTCTCTACGACATTCCTAATGGAAGTTACAAGCAGTCCGTTTTTTGTTTCTTCCTAGGGGGCGCTAGCGCGCAATTTTGATTTTTAGTGCTCGGTTTTTTTATTAGATGGCAATTTTCGCAGATCCTGATGTGTGTGTCAAATATGGTGAGTTTTGAAGCATGTTAAGTGGGTCAAATTTCAGCTGGAAACGGCGGCGGAATAATAAAGAATAATAATAAAACGCAGCAGATTCAATAGGGTCCTTGCATGGCAAAGGACATGGATGTCCTTTGCCATTGCAGGGCGGACCCTAATTAAAGCTGCAAGCAGCGTTGGTCGGGTCCGCCGTTGGCCGCCGCCGCCGTGTCCCGAGTCCCGATCTTAATCAGACCTCCATAGAAGTTTTTGTTTCATCACTCTATGACATTCCTAACAGAATTTACAAGCAGTTTTGTCAGTTATTTTTCCTAGGGGGAGCTAGAGCACAATTTTCATTTTTGGGGTTTGTTTTTTTATTGGATGGCAATTTTCACCAGTCCTGATGTGTGTGTAAAATTTGGTGAGTTTTGAAGCATGTTAAGGGGGTCAAATTACAGATTGGTGTTTCTGGATGTTGTTGATAAATGGCTTTCGCTTGGCATAGTATAGCTTTAACTGGCACTTTGAAACATTTTAAGGGGGTCAAATATCAGTTCAAAGAGGCAAAAAAGGCATTTTTTGCAAATATTTTGTTTTGAAGGGGTTTTTGTCAACTTCCTGTTAATTTTAGGTATAGAAGTGTTTAATGGAAATGTAGGTCTAAGTCAGACCTACATAGAGGTTTTTGTTTCATGTCCCTACGACATTCCTAACGGAAGTTACAAGCAGTTTTGTCTGGAAAAAGGTGACGGCTTTTTACAAAACTTTTATTTTGAAGGGGTAATTGCCAACTTCCTGTTGATTTTAACTGAAAGATGCCAATTATCAAAGTGTAGGTCCAAGTGAGACCTACATTGAGGTTTTCGTTTCATGTCTGTCCGACATTCCTACCAGAAGTTACAAGCAGTTTGATCTGTTTCCTCTTCCTAGGAGCAGTTTTTTCTGTGTTTTATTCAAAAATTGCAATATAGCGCAATTTTGAGTTTAAAGGTTTGTTTTTTTTCACTAGATCGCAATGTTTAACAGTCCTGATGTGTGTGGCAAGTTTGGTGAGTTTTGAAGCATTTTAAGGGGGTCAAATTTCAGTTCAAAGAGGCAGAAATTGACTTTTTTGCGAAAATTTTGTTTTGAAGGGGTTTTTGCCAACTTCCTGTTGATTTTTGCTATAGAAGTGCTTCATTGGAAATGTAGGTCTAAGTCTGATCTACATAGAGGTTTTTGTTCCATGTCTCTACGACATTCCCAACGGAAGTTACAAGCAGTCTGTTTTTTGTCTCTTCCTAGGGGGCGCTAGCGCGCAATTTTAATTTTTGGAGTTTGGTTACCTAATAAGTTGGTCTGCCGCTCCATACCGATGTGTGTGTCAAATTTGGTGAGTTTTGAAGCATGTTAAGGGGGTCAAATTAGGGTATTGTTTGTGTTGTATTCCTAGGGGGCGCTAGAGCACAATTTTGAGTTTTTGGGTTTGGTTTTTTCATTAACTCGCAATTGTTGCCAGTCCTGATGTGTGTGCCAAGTTTGGTGAGTTTTGAAGCATTTTAAGTGGGTCAAATTACAGCTCAAAGAGGCAAAAATGAAATTTTTTAGGAAACTTTGCGCAGGGGATCTTTGAAGGCGCGTAAAATCAAAACCTTAAAACTTATCACAACTTTGATCTATACTTTTAATCAGAAGGGTTCAAACTCTCTCCTGTGCGAGTTTGAAGCCGAAACGACAAACGCACTGGGAGAAGTGTCGATTTGAAAAAGGTGACGGGTTTTTACAAAACTTTTATTTTGAAGGGGTAATTGCCAACTTCCTGTTTATTTTCTCTGCTAGCTGTCAATTATTAAAATGTAGGTCTAAGTGAGACCTACATAGAAGTTTTTGTTTCATGTCTTTCCGACATTCCTACCGGAAGTTACAAGCAGTTTTGTCCGTGGTTTCTTCCCGGAAGCAGTTTTTTCTGTGTTTTATTGAAAAATTGCGCTAGAGCACAATTTTGAGTTTTATTTTTTTTTTTTTTCATTAGATTGCAATTTCTGCAAGTCCTGATGTGTCTGCCAAGTTTGGTGAGTTTTGAAGCATTTTAAGGGGGTCAAATTACAGCTCAAAGAGGCAAAAATAGCATTTTTTTGCGAAAATTTTGCTTTGAATGGGTTTTTGCAATATTTCTGTTGATTTTTGCCCCAGAACATACTATTATGAAATGTAGGTCTTAGTCAGATTTACATAGAGGTTTTT
This sequence comes from Nerophis ophidion, assembly GCF_033978795.1. NCBI lineage: Eukaryota > Metazoa > Chordata > Actinopteri > Syngnathiformes > Syngnathidae > Nerophis > Nerophis ophidion. The sequence continues at coordinate 25,723,126 of NC_084632.1, read as the reverse complement.
GTTTCATGTCTCTACGACATTCCTAACGGAAGTTACAATCAGTATGTTTTTTTTTTTTCATAGGGGGCGCTAGCGCGCAATTTTGTATTTTGGGGTTTGGTTGCTTAATATGTGTTTTTGCCAAGCCTTACCGATGTGTGTGCCAAATTTGGTGAGTTTTGAAGCATGGTCAGTGGGTCAAATTAGGGTTCGAAGCTGCGGAATAATAATAATAATAATAATAAAACGCAGCAGATTCAATAGGGTCCTTGCATGGCAAAGGACATGGATGTCCTTTGCCATTGCAGGGCGGACCCTAATAATAAAACAAAGCAGATTCAATAGGGTCCTTGCCATGGCAAAGGACAGAGTCCTTTGCTGGCAGTGCGGACCCTAATTAAAGCTGCAAGCAGCGTTGGTCGGGTCCGCCGTTGGCCGCCGCCGCCGCCTTTTGGGGTTTGGTTACCTAATAAGTTGGTCTGCCGCTCCATACCAATGTGTGTGTCAAATTTGGTGAGTTTTGAAGCATGTTAAGGGGGTCAAATTAGGGTATTGTCTGTGTTGTATTCCTAGGGGGCGCTAGAGCACACATTTGAGTTTTGAGGTTTGGTTTTTTCATTAGATCGCAATTTCTGCCAGTCCTGATGTGTGTGCCAAGTTTGGTGAGTTTTGAAGCATGTTAAGGGGGTCAAATTAGGGTATTGTCTGTGTTGTATTCCTAGGGGGCGCTAGAGCACACATTTGAGTTTTGAGGTTTGGTTTTTTCATTAGATCGCAATTTCTGCCAGTCCTGATGTGTGTGCCAAGTTTGGTGAGTTTTGAAGCATGTTAAGGGGGTCAAATTAGGGTATTGTCTGTGTTGTATTCCTAGGGGGCGCTAGAGCACACATTTGAGTTTTGAGGTTTGGTTTTTTCATCAGCTCGCAATTGTTGCCAGTCCTGATGTGTGTGCCAAGTTTGGTGAGTTTTGAAGCAGTTCAAGGGGGTCAAATTACAGCTCAAAGAGGTAAAAAGGATATTTTTTGGGAAAATTTGCGCAGGGGTTCTTTGAAGGCGCGTAAAATCAAACCCTTAAAACTTATCACAATTTTGTCCGACCACTTTTTTTAAAAGGGTTCAATCTCTCTCCTGTGCGAGTTTGAAGCCGAAACGACAAACGCACTGGGAGGAGTTTCGATTTGAAAAAGATGACGGGTTTTTACAAAACTTTTATTTTGAAGGGGTAATTGCCAACTTCCTGTTGATTATTTCTGCTAGCTGTCAATTACTAAAATGTAGGTCTTAATGAGACCTACATAGAAGTTTTTGTTTCATGTCTTTCCGGCACTCCTACCCGAAGTTACAAGCAGTTTTGTCTGTGGTTTCTTCCTGGAAGCAGTTTTTTCTGTGTTTTATTGAAAAATTGCGCTAGAGCACAATTTTGAGATTTTTTTTTTTTTTTTTTCATTAGATCACAATTTCTGCCAGTCCTGATGTGTGTGCCAAGTTTGGTGAGTTTTGAAGCATTTTAAGGGGGTCAAATTACAGCTCAAAGAGGCAAAATTAGCATTTTTTGCGAAAATTTTGCTTTGAAAGGGTTTTGCAAAATTTCTGTTGATTTTAGGTATAGGACTTTCTGATGGGGAATTTAGGTCTAGGTCAGTTCTACATAGAGGATTTTGTTTCATGTCTCTACGACATTCCTAACGGAAGTTACGAGCAATCTGTTTTTTGATTTTCGTAGGGGGCGCTAGAGCGCATTTTTCATTTTTCGGGTTTGGTTTTTTTATTAGATGGCAATTTTCGCCAGTTCTGATGAGTGTGTGAAATTTGGTGAGTTTTGGAGCATGGTCAGTGGGTCAAATTAAGGTTCAAAGAGGCGGCGGAATAATAATAATAATTAAAGCTGCAAGCAGCGTTGGTCGGGTCCGCCGTTGGCCGCCGCCGCCGCCGCCGTGTCCCGAGTCCCGATCTTAATCAGACCTCCATAGAAGTTTTTGTTTCATCACTCTATGACATTCCTAACAGAATTTACAAGCAGTTTTGTCAGTTATTTTTCCTAGGGGGAGCTAGAGCACAATTTTCATTTTTGGGGTTTGTTTTTTTATTGGATGGCAATTTTCACCAGTCCTGATGTGTGTGTAAAATTTGGTGAGTTTTGAAGCATGTTAAGGGGGTCAAATTACAGATTGGTGTTTCTGGATGTTGTTGATAAATGGCTTTCGCTTGGCATAGTATAGCTTTAACTGGCACTTTGAAGCATTTTAAGGGGGTCAAATATCAGTTCAAAGAGGCAAAAAAGGCATTTTTTGCAAATATTTTGTTTTGAAGGGGTTTTTGTCAACTACCTGTTGATTTTAGGTATAGAAGTGTTTAATGGAAATGTAGGTCTAAGTCAGACCTACATAGAGGTTTTTGTTTCATGTCCCTACGACATTCCTAACGGAAGTTACAAGCAGTTTTGTCTGGAAAAAGGTGACGGCTTTTTACAAAACTTTTATTTTGAAGGGGTAATTGCCAACTTCCTGTTGATTTTAACTAAAAGATGCCAATTATCAAAATGTAGGTCCAAGTGAGACCTACATTGAGGTTTTTGTTTCATGTCTGTCCGACATTCCTACCAGAAGTTACAAGCAGTTTGATCTGTTTCCTCTTCCTAGGAGCAGTTTTTTCTGTGTTTTATTCAAAAATTGCAATAGAGCGCAATTTTGAGTTTAAAGGTTTATTTTTTTCACTAGATCGCAATGTTTGCCAGTCCTGATGTGTGTGCCAAGTTTGGTGAGTTTTGAAGCATTTTAAGGGGGTCAAATTTCAGTTCAAAGAGGCAGAAATTGACTTTTTTGCGAAAATTTTGTTTTGAAGGGGTTTTTGCCAACTTCCTGTTGATTTTTGCTATAGAAGTGCTTCATTGGAAATGTAGGTCTAAGTCTGATCTACATAGAGGTTTTTGTTCCATGTCTCTACGACATTCCCAACGGAAGTTACAAGCAGTCTGTTTTTTGTCTCTTCCTAGGGGGCGCTAGCGCGCAATTTTAATTTTTGGGGTTTGGTTACCTAATAAGTTGGTCTGCCGCTCCATACCGATGTGTGTGTCAAATTTGGTGAGTTTTGAAGCATGTTAAGAGGGTCAAATTAGGGTATTGTTTGTGTTGTATTCCTAGGGGGCGCTAGAGCACAATTTTGAGTTTTTGGGTTTGGTTTTTTCATTAACTCGCAATTGTTGCCAGTCCTGATGTGTGTGCCAAGTTTGGTGAGTTTTGAAGCATTTTAAGGGGGTCAAATTACAGCTCAAAGAGGCAAAAATGAAATTTTTTAGGCAAATTTGCGCAGGGGTTCTTTGAAGGCGCGTAAAATCAAAACCTTAAAACTTATCACAACTTTGATCTATACTTTTAATCAGAAGGGTTCAAACTCTCTCCTGTGCGAGTTTGAAGCCGAAACGACAAACGCACTGGGAGGAGTATCGATTTGAAAAAGGTGACGGGTTTTTACAAAAACTTTTATTTTGAAGGGGTAATTGTCAACTTCCTGTTGATTTTTTCTGCTAGCTGTCAATTATTAAAATGTAGGTCTAAGTGAGACCTACATAGAAGTTTTTGTTTCATGTCCTTCCGGCATTCCTACCCGAAGTTACAAGCATTTTTGTCTGTGGTTTCTTCCTGGAAGCAGTTTTTTCTGTGTTTTATTGAAAAATTGCGCTAAAGCACAATTTTGAGATTTTTTTTTTTTTTTTTAATTAGATCGCAATTTCTGCCAGTCCTGATGTGTCTGCCAAGTTTGGTGAGTTTTGAAGCATGTTAAGGGGGTCAAATTACAGCTCAAAGAGCCAAAAATAGCATTTTTTAGCGAAAATTTTGCTTTGAATGGGTTTTTGCAAAATTTCTGTTGATTTTAGGTATAGGCATTTCTAATGGGGAATCTAGGTCTGAGTCAGACCTACATAGAGGTTTTTGTTCCATGTCTTTACGACATTCCTAACGGAAGTTACAAGCAGTCTGTTTTTTTTTTTTCGTAGGGGGCGCTAGCGCGCATTTTTCATTTTTGGGGTTTGGTTGCTTAATATGTGTTTTTGCCAAGCCTTACCGATGTGTGTGCCAAATTTGGTGAGTTTTGGAGCATGGTCAGTGGGTCAAATTATGGTTCGAAGTTGCGGAAGAATAATAATAATAATAATAATTTTATTTTGAAGGGGTAATTGGCAACTTCCTGTTGATTTTAACTGAAAGATGCCAATTATCAAAATGTAGGTCTAAGTCAGACCTACACAGAGGTTTTTGTTTCATGTCTCTACGACATTCCTAACGGAAGTTACAAGCAGTCCGTTTTTTGTCTCTTCCTAGGGGGCGCTAGCGCGCAATTTTCATTTTTGGGGTTTGGTTACCTAATATGTTGGTCTGCCGCTCCATACCGATGTGTGTGTCAAATTTGGTGAGTTTTGAAGCATGTTAAGGGGGTCAAATTAGGGTATTGTCTGTGTTGTATTCCTAGGGGGCGCTAGAGCACAATTTTGAGTTTTGGGGTTTGGTTTTTTCATTAGCTCGCAATTGTTGCCAGTCCTGATGTGTGTGCCAAGTTTGGTGAGTTTTGAAGCATTTTAAGGGGGTCAAATTACAGCTCAAAGAGGTAAAAATGATATGTTTTTGGAAAATTTGCGCAGGGGTTCTTTGAAGGCGCGTAAAATCAAAACCTTAGAACTTATCACAACTTTGTCCGACCACTTTTTTTAAAAGGGTTCAATCTCTCTCCTGTGCGAGTTTGAAGCCGAAACGACAAACGCACTGGGAGGAGTTTCGATTTGAAAAAGGTGACGGGATTTTACAAAACTTTTATTTTGAAGGGGTAATTGCCAACTTCCTGTTGATTATTTCTGCTAGCTGTCAATTACTAAAATGTAGGTCTTAATGAGACCTACATAGAAGTTTTTGTTTCATGTCTTTCCGGCATTCCTACCGGAAGTTACAAGCAGTTTTGTCTGTGGTTTCTTCCTGGAAGCAGTTTTTTCTGTGTTTTATTGAAAAATTGCGCTAGAGCACAATTTTGAGATTTTTTTTTTTTTTTTTTCATTAGATCACAATTTCTGCCAGTCCTGATGTGTGTGCCAAGTTTGGTGAGTTTTGAAGCATTTTAAGGGGGTCAAATTACAGCTCAAAGAGGCAAAAATAGCGTTTTTTGGCAAAAATTTTGCTTTGAAAGGGTTTTGCAAAATTTCTGTTGATTTTAGGTATAGGAGTTTCCGATGGGGAATTTAGGTCTAGGTCAGTTCTACATAGAGGATTTTGTTTCATGTCTCTATGACATTCCTACCGGAAGTTACAAGCAGTCTGTTTTTTTTTTTTCGTAGGGGGCGCTAGCGCGCATTTTTCATTTTTGGGGTTTGGTTTTTTTATTAGATGGCAATTTTCGCCAGTTCTGATGAGTGTGTGAAATTTGGTGAGTTTTGGAGCATGGTCAGTGGGTCAAATTAAGGTTCAAAGAGGCGGCGGAATAATAAGAATAATTAAAGCTGCAAGCAGCGTTGGTCGGGTCCGCCGTTGGCCGCCGCCGCCGTGTCCCGAGTCCCGATCTTAGTCAGACCAACATAGAGGTCTTTGTTTCATGTCTCTACGACATTCCTAACAGAAGTTACAAGCAGTTTTGTCTGGAAAAAGGTGACGGCTTTTTACAAAACTTTTATTTTGAAGGGGTAATTGCCAACTTCCTGTTGATTTTAACTGAAAGATGCCACCTATCAAAATGTAGGTCTAAGTGAGACCTACACAGAGGTTTTTGTTTCATGTCTGTCCGACGTTCCTACCAGAAGTTACAAGCAGTTTTATCCGTTTCCTCTTCCTAGGAGCAGTTTTTCTGTGTTTTTTTCAAAAATTGCAATAGAGCGCAATTTTGAGGTTTAAGGTTTGGTTTTTTCACTAGATCGCAATTTCTGCCAGTCCTGATGTGTGTGCCAAGTTTGGTGAGTTTTGAAGCATTTTTAAGGGGGTCAAATTAAAGCTCAAAGAGGCAAAAATAGCGTTTTTTGCGAAAATGTTGCTTTGAATGAGTTTTAGCAAAATTTCTGTTGATTTTGGGTATAGACCTTTTTAATTGGAAATGTAGGTCTTAGTCAGACCTACACAGAGGTTTTCGTTTCATGTCTCTACGACATTCCTAACGGAAGTTACAAGCAGTCTCTTTTTTGTCTCTTCCTAGGGGGCGCTAGCTTGCAATTTTAATTTTTGGGGTTTGGTTGCTTAATAAGTTGGTCTGCCGCTCCATACCGATGTGTGTGTCAATTTTGGTGAGTTTTGAAGCATGTTAAGGGGGTCAAATTAGGGTGCGAAGGTGCGAGTGCGCCTTGGGTTGCTGTCCCCGAGCCCCAGGGCTTAAGACGCCTTCGTCCCACTATTTAATGCATTGTGAAAGTAATGCAGTTGTTGTATTGAAGTGAAAATATCTAGCTTCCTGTTGATTTTTGCCAAAGTATGTCAATTATTCAAATGTAGGTCTAAGTCAGACCTACATAGTGGTTTTTGTTTCATGTCTCTCTGACATTCCTACCGGAAGTTACAAGCAGTTTTGTCTTTGTTTTCTTCCTAGGAGCAGTTTGTCCGTGTTGTATTCCTAGGGGGCGCTAGAGCACAATTTTGAGTTTTGGGGTTTGGTTTTTTTATTAGCTCGCAATTGTTGCCAGTCCTGAT